>NW_015719579.1:0-278 GCF_001515625.1 Sinocyclocheilus rhinocerous
CTTTAAAAAAGCCGATCTGCACAAATAAATTAAAATTATAGACTCACGTGGTATTTGATCATCATCAACAGTCTTTGTGAGTGAAGATTAATAGAGAAAAACGCACGAATTTATTAGTCAACTATTTGAAATATGAAAATAAAACGATCTAAATCCAAAATAATAAACATGAAAGACAACCATGGGTTATGTGTCCATCTAAATATCTGAAACTTAAACAGTTGAATGAACGATAATGTGAATTCCATATCCACAAAATAAGATTGTGAAGATGTTTC
>NW_015719580.1:0-278 GCF_001515625.1 Sinocyclocheilus rhinocerous
ACTCAATCTGCTTGCTTGTTTGAATCAGAGATGTCTGTTCATTTAGTTTCACTTCAAAACTTCAAAACATTAGCGAACAATGCTCAGGGCTGGGCAATATATATATTTTTTTTTTCAGAACGATTCTCGATTTTTACGATTTTTGAAAATGAACTTGAAAATGTAACTACCACATGATTCAAGTAACTTTTTCTTTATTAACCTTCTAATAAAAAAAAATAAATAAATAAAAAAAAATAAGTGCACCACACATGAAGTTGTCGTCATGATGTAAATGT
>NW_015719581.1:0-278 GCF_001515625.1 Sinocyclocheilus rhinocerous
TCACAAAGGTGATGTTTGAATTAATTTATTGGTGATCGATGAGCTTGTGACCTTGTGAAACTGATCATAAACAAAGCATTTTCTCTAAAACTTCCCTATAACCTCTGAAAATTTACTTGCATCCTGTTATAATAAAACATGAAATCAAGCTTTTGCAGTTAGAAGCATTTGTACAAATATACTTATGTAGACCATGCTTCTTTTTCAGGACCAAAGAAAGAAATCTTAGGTTCTGTAAATTTTGTTGCAGATGGCAAAATCATGAAAAAAAAAAAAAA
>NW_015719582.1:0-276 GCF_001515625.1 Sinocyclocheilus rhinocerous
ATTGTTTATCATTATCGTGACTCTACTAATTTAATAATAATACACATTTTCAGTTTTCCAATGCACTGTTGGCAGTCTCATGGCTGCATAAAACATAAAAAATAAAAATAAAAATCTGAGTACACAATTTACAATTTACAATACAATTTACATAATTGTATTTCACTTACCCAAGTTCAGCATGACATGCCTCTCATTTATCATCACATGTGTCTTTCTTTAACTGAAAGAATATATATATATATATATATATATATATATATATATGAGAAAGGG
>NW_015719583.1:0-278 GCF_001515625.1 Sinocyclocheilus rhinocerous
TAACGCGTTAAGGATTGTAAAATTAATCGCATGCGTTAACGCATTCACGTTGACAGCCCTAATATATATATATATATATACAGTATATACATATATAATTATTAACATATGTACCAGGCGGCTTCTTTATTAGGGCGATAGGTCGATGCACCACCAAAAAGGGAGGGATTTTTTTCTATCACATTCAACCACAGTGTTACGCTAGCTGTCACTGTACTAGACTGTTTGTTCTACCTCTGGATATATAGTCCAATCAGCGTCAAGTCACATTATGTGGA
>NW_015719584.1:0-278 GCF_001515625.1 Sinocyclocheilus rhinocerous
TAGAGCATTGAAAATTCCCATTTCCACCATCAGGGCAATAATTAATCATTTCCAAATCAACTAAAGATGTTACAAATCTTCCTGGAGGAGGACGCGTGTCTATATCGTCCTAATAAAGAGTTTTGAGTGGCTAAAGACTCTCCAAGGATCGCAGCTGCAGAATAGCAGAGATTAGTTGAATCTTCAGAAAGCCTAAAAAAAATGTCAAACAGCACCTACATCACCACATGTTCTTTGGGAGGGTTTCAAGAAAAGAAAATGCTCTCATCCAAAAACAA
>NW_015719585.1:0-278 GCF_001515625.1 Sinocyclocheilus rhinocerous
TCATCAGCCTTATATTGTATTTACTGTATGTTTTTCAGTATCTTAGCACACAATCTGCCAGCTTTCTGTATGGATTACACCATTTTAAGCACTGACAGGAAGTACAAGAGCTCTGAAGTCTTTTGGTAGAGTATTTAATCACCATTAAAATCAATAGCTTTCAACACTTCACCTTCTACTGTACCTCATAATCCAAGACATCTCCTCAGATGGCTACCAAAAAAAAGAACACTTTAAAGCAACATCAAAGATCACCACATAACTACCAGATAATGCAA
>NW_015719586.1:0-278 GCF_001515625.1 Sinocyclocheilus rhinocerous
TGTTCTAATAAAACAATTCTTAAATGTATTGTGGGATAGTCCATGCAATGTTAGTATGCATAGACCAAACTACATCCCCTGCTAAATTGTTCTCCCTTGTTAAAACATGTTCCTGCTGTCACTTCCTAGTGGAGTGTTGAACTTGGCCTCTCCGGGCCGCCATAGACCATGTCTGCTTTCTCCAGTTTCCATCATCCGCTTGAGTGCATTTCGCACGTATATCATTAGCTGATGAACACAGGCTGTGTAATTCACTCCTTTATGCTTCCCATTCAACA
>NW_015719587.1:0-278 GCF_001515625.1 Sinocyclocheilus rhinocerous
TTATGGAGAGCTTGTCTAAACAGGGCAATAAGAGACTATTAACTACAACTCATCCTTTTAATAACACAAATGTCTCACTAAAAATGTCTACAAATCAATCAAACTGATCCGAGATCATATAAAAACCATAGACACTGGTTCAATGGTTCGCCACTGGGAGTCGATCTCAATGAACTCGCATGATTCACGGGTTCACAGAGATCATTGCAGTGCTTCAAAAGCGCCCATCACTACTGTGAAGTTTCAGCTCAAAATACCCCACAGATCATTTATTATAA
>NW_015719588.1:0-278 GCF_001515625.1 Sinocyclocheilus rhinocerous
TCCACTACAATGTAGCCCTTGTAAGGATAGCTGGAAGAACTGAGGTCCCATATGGATAGGCCAGTTAACGAGTGAATGGGCACATCTCTCAGGTTCTTGGAATACCAGCTTTTAAACACTATGGTCACTTGTGAGCCGCTGTCTAAAAGAACTTGACATAAACAGCCATTGAGCTTCACTTCCACAGTCGATGCGGGACCCACCAGTCCTTTGGGCAGACCACCTGACTCATTGACCTCTGTTTGGCTCCTTTTAGAGAAACATACTTGGTCTGAATC
>NW_015719589.1:0-278 GCF_001515625.1 Sinocyclocheilus rhinocerous
CAAGGCAACTGCTTGAGCAGAGCTTGAAACAGACTTTAAACAGTCATCTACATAAAAGTTCTTGAGAACTGTATTGACTGCTTCAACTGATGACTTGCTCCGATTGTCTTCTGCTGTTTTCCTAAGGGCAAAGTTAGCTACACTTGGAGATGACTTCGCTCCAAAGATATGGACAACCATCTTGTACTCATCCAAGTTCTGATTTACATCTCCATCTGGCCACCATAGGAAGCGGAGCATGTCACTGTCTTTTTCAGGAACTCTCACCTGGTAGTACA
>NW_015719590.1:0-278 GCF_001515625.1 Sinocyclocheilus rhinocerous
TCTCTGAGGGCATCTTTATTCAATCACGGCTGTGGTGCTCATCTGGGCCATTACACAAGATACAGCAGTGCACTGACAGCCACATTAAAGGGATGAGGGATAAAGTTTAATTTTGTAGACAGGGAGACCACAGACAGGGATGGAGCATGGAGAATGGAGAAACTGAAAAAAAGAGAAAACTTACCTGAAATGCAGCCCATTCCTCAGGTGTGTTTCTCCACAGGTAGAATGTGGGCAGCCCAGGTGGCCCAGGAGGTCCTGGGACTCCACGGCGACCT
>NW_015719591.1:0-278 GCF_001515625.1 Sinocyclocheilus rhinocerous
TCCCTGTAATGGCGGTAACCATCCTGTGTGTTTGGGCTACTCACTGCTGTTACCCCTCCTGAGGCCGCTCCAGTCCACGAGTCCGTGCCAGACCCTGCTCCAGCCCTCGAATCAGCTCCTGAGGCCACTCCAGTCCACAAGTCCATGCCAGAGCCTGCTCCAGTCCTTGAATCAGCTCCTGAGCTTACTCCAGTCCATGAGTCCGTGCCAGAGCCTGCTCCAGTACTTGAGTACGCTCCAGTTCCCTCGTCACGGCCAGGAGTGCCGTTCCCTGTTCC
>NW_015719592.1:0-278 GCF_001515625.1 Sinocyclocheilus rhinocerous
TCTTAACCAGGAACATACTCGGAGTTGAGTGAACTTACTCCCGGATGCGGTTTCGGAACCACATACCTCGAGTAAGCAAGGTCTGGGTTAATCAACCGAGAGTTCAGGGTTTAGCCGACGGTAAGTTAACCGTGCTTTCTGGAATACACCTCAGGTGTCGTCAGCGTGCTGTGATTCCAGCGCTTACAAACAGTCAAGCATTTTCACAAGCATTTGATTCAGTTGCGTCTCAGCTGTTTTTTAAGAAGCTCTGTAACTCTATCATGACTTACCCGCCA
>NW_015719593.1:0-278 GCF_001515625.1 Sinocyclocheilus rhinocerous
CCCATTCCTTCTCCCCAGGCTCCACCTGGCGCTGCGTGTTCAGCTAAAATCACTCTTTACTTCTACCTTCAGTGATAATAGAACGGAGTTGATTGTTCTTCTTCTTTGAAAGAACAACAGCAACAGGTTAAACCGTGTTTGGGATCTACTGCCACCCATTAGCTGGAGCATCATCTTCTTCTTCTTCTTTATATTTTATTGGCGGTTGGCAAACCAACTTAAAGGTGCATTTGCCGCCACCTACTGGACTGGAGTGTGGGCAGTACTTTGAAAGAAAA
>NW_015719594.1:0-278 GCF_001515625.1 Sinocyclocheilus rhinocerous
CAATGCACGGCGGAGACCCACTTTCAAAGCTCCCTTTTTTTCATCCGTAGCCGACCGTGCTAACCTTGCGGTTCCTTGTGTCTTTCATCTGTTTAGTGCTGAGTAAAGCTACTCAAAATGTCATAAGCCATCCTCCAATTATTTTGGCGCATTGTCTCGTCCCCTGGACAGTCACATAGCCGTGTCCTTTATTGCCGGGCGCCCTTCACTGTAAAGGCCATTTGGCAGACACCGACTACATACGAGCACTCAATGTTTTTCTACCTCGTCTCCATCAG
>NW_015719595.1:0-278 GCF_001515625.1 Sinocyclocheilus rhinocerous
TCACCTTAATGACTTTCCCAGCCCCGAGCTTCAGTCTCAGCAGTTTGTCTTTATTCAGATTCGAGTCAAACATCTGGAGGAGAAGAAAATAAAAGATTATATAAAGCTGGGTAGCAACAAATTAAACAATGTACTTATGGGTATTTTGAATATGCTCATAAACTACACTCCAAAGGGTTTTTTTTTTAATAAAAATTATTACTTTTATTCTTGAGCATCAAATCAGCATATTAAAAGATCATGTGACACTGAAGAAAATTCAGCTTTGCATCACAGGA
>NW_015719596.1:0-278 GCF_001515625.1 Sinocyclocheilus rhinocerous
TCGTCAATTTCAGTCATTCTAATAGAAATCTGTGTGATCGGGAGTTTTGTGTGAGGGTGAAAAAGTTCCCTCACAACATTTCGCTGCACAAAACAAAAGAAACCTGCTTGGTTTGAAAGCTGTACTTCATACGTCGCTATACTATTGAAAATAGACCTGTTTTTGCATGCAAAATTGTGCTGAAATCTCGCTAATGGAACCGTGCCTTTATACTTTTAAACTTATCACAAGGGGGGTTCATCAGGTTCACAGTCCTTGGTTTTGGCACTATCGACCTC
>NW_015719597.1:0-278 GCF_001515625.1 Sinocyclocheilus rhinocerous
TCTTGATTTAAGAATGTTTAGACATTTGCAGTGGAAAACAAGACACATATTGTTTTCAAATATTTTTAGTGCCACTGTATGACACCAAACAGTGAACGTCAGTATGATATTGTTTCTATTAGCAGCTCAATTTCATGTGTGACAACAAGCACTGATGAATAAACGATGGCGCGGGCGCGGAGCTGCTAATGGGGCACAAAGGCTCTAATGATATTTCAACAATATCATTAGCCACCTCATTGATTAGTTTCCTCAGTTATCCTCTAGCCGAGTTCTGT
>NW_015719598.1:0-278 GCF_001515625.1 Sinocyclocheilus rhinocerous
TTAAAAAGAGGAACCATCATTTTGACCAGTAGATTGAAAATAAAAACAGCAAAAAGAGCATTATGTCATTATTGTGTCATCATTATTGTTAAATAAAACTATTAAAAACGGTTTTCAACAACTCGAATACAGCTGAAATAGAATAAAATATAAACACTGAACTTAAAAACTTACAAATTTGAAATGTTAATTAAATGAAAAACGTTGAAGCTAAAGTATTAAAACTGTTAAAACTAAAACTGAAATAAATATAAAGCAAAATAGAAAAATATTAAGAA
>NW_015719599.1:0-278 GCF_001515625.1 Sinocyclocheilus rhinocerous
CAATACAATGGTAAACACAAAAACATGAACAAACTCTTTTAAATTGCCAAAATAACATCAAACACAAACAGGTGTCTGTGTTCCCTAAAAATTTATTAAAGATCACTTAATTTCCACATATACTTTCACGGTTTAGTTCCAGTAAAAATGAAACATGAAGTCCCAAAACAAATATGTGACGTAAACTTAGATATTTCAGTGGATTTAACTAAATGAAATTAAGCTGTGACAAATTGTTCAGCAATTGGGTAGCTTTAGCTCATTAAGTAAACTGAATG
>NW_015719600.1:0-278 GCF_001515625.1 Sinocyclocheilus rhinocerous
TTATAGCCGAGTAACGGAGAGAGAGCGCGCATCTGTGAAACCGCCGGGTATGTTCTGATGGGTTTAACTTTGACTTTATCACACAGAAATCACAGCCATCTCACTCATAATAGATTCATGCATTCATTCGGCATGAACCTTTAATATTATGTGTCCTGCATATGGTTTTGAGTTTGTGCCGTGATTTGATTTGGCGATTCATTTGTGACTGCAGTATTGAAGTCCAGAACTTTGTTTCTTTAATAGTGAAAAATTGTTTATTATTTTCTTTCACCACA
>NW_015719601.1:0-278 GCF_001515625.1 Sinocyclocheilus rhinocerous
ATTCCCCTCAGATAGCACGAAATCTGCCTCTCCTGAACTAGATATGATGGTGGATATATTTGACATTCAGTCTATGTAATTCATTGCCTTTCAGTGGTGTCTTCATGTTAAGCTATAAGCTAATACAGATAATTAAAAAAAAAAATGCAACAGAATATATTTTGATATTGTCATAAACATTTTTCTATTTGAAAGAATACTGTTCTGAGCACTGTCATTTTAGACTTTCCCATCTTCACAGTTCTGCTCTTGCACAGCAAAGTCATCGTTCGTCTGTC
>NW_015719602.1:0-278 GCF_001515625.1 Sinocyclocheilus rhinocerous
CTGACAAACATTCCCAGAAAGCTCCTCACAGTTATGAAGTTCAAACGGCCGATGCTCCACGATCCGTCCACCAGAATCACGATATCGGCGATGGCTGGATTTTCACATGTGTGAATGTTCACTATGGAGACAAACAGATTTTATTACTCATCAGATATTTTATTCACTTCTCTGTCTTTTTTCCCATCCAATATCACAAAATATGCACAAAATTGTATTGATGGAAACCTGGCTACTTGCTGGTTACAAATATAACCATGTTACATTTGGGTGATTCC
>NW_015719603.1:0-278 GCF_001515625.1 Sinocyclocheilus rhinocerous
TTCCCTTCCCGCTCCAATCCCCCCTCCCCCTCAATGGTTTTTTTTTCAGCCCGTGTCTCTCTCCCCTCCATTCCTTCCTCTCTCTTTCTCAGCCTCTTCCTTTCCCCTCCCTGGCTGCTAACCAGTTCACTCCCGTTCCCCTTTCTCCCAACTCATTTCCATCTAATTTTCTCTCTCCCAGCAATCATCTGACCGAATGTCTGAACAATTATACACACACCAGCAAAAGACCCTCTTGTTCTCCATCCTGCCCCATTACCCTGCCACTTCTGTCTGTC
>NW_015719604.1:0-278 GCF_001515625.1 Sinocyclocheilus rhinocerous
AAAAAAAAATTCAAGTAAATGCTGTTCTGTAAATGCTGAAAAAACTTTCCATACATCAAAGAAACCTGAAAAATACATATCGTGGTTTCCAGAAAAATACAACACTGATAATAACTGGGGGCAGTCGTGGCCTAATGGTTAGAGCGTCTGACTTGTAACCCAAAGGTCGCAGGTTTGAGTCTCGGTACCGGCAGTGATTGTAGGTGGGGGGAATGAATGTGCAGCGGTCTCTCCCACCTTCAATATCACGACTGAGGTGAGACCCTTGAGCAAGGCAC
>NW_015719605.1:0-278 GCF_001515625.1 Sinocyclocheilus rhinocerous
TTCAGAGACATAAAAAAGATGGAGGTCTAGCACTGCCTAATTTTTTGTTTATTACTGGGCAGCAAATATTAGCAAAATTCATAGCTGGTACACCTCTCCCCATTTAGATTGGTGTAAGACAGAAGCACAGCTCAAAGTTTACTACAAATCCAGTAGTATGCACTTGTCTTAGGATCTGGAGGCAATTCAGACAACATTTTAAACTCGCTGCTCCTTCTCTTTATGGCCCTATGTACAAGAATCATTTATTTATTCCTTCAACTCTAGATTCTGCTTAT
>NW_015719606.1:0-277 GCF_001515625.1 Sinocyclocheilus rhinocerous
CACACACACACACACACACACATGCACGCACACAAACACACACAAACACAGACACACACACACACTCACACACAAAACACGCGCGCACACACACACAGAGAGAGCAATGAGCTCATCTCATAGACTTGCATTGTTTTTCTATCAGATTAATGGATTTTTCTTTCTCCTAAACAAACATCAAGGTTTATTACAGTTAACTAAAACTAAAAACTAGTAATATGTATGTATATACATATATGTATATATATATGTGTGTGTGTGTGTGTGTGTGTGTGTG
>NW_015719607.1:0-278 GCF_001515625.1 Sinocyclocheilus rhinocerous
CTAGTTTTACTAGATCTAAGTGCAGCATTCGATACAATTGATCACGATATCCTTATTACGTGCCTAGAAAAGACTGTGGGTATTCGAGGCATGGCTCTTGAGTGGTTCAGATCATTTCTTTCTAATAGGACATTTTGTGTTAATATCGGTCAATTTTATTCCAGATCTGCTCCACTGAGTTGTGGTGTTCTCCAAGGTTCGATTCTTGGTCCAATCTTGTTCTTATTGTAAACGCTGCCCTTGGGTTCTATTTTTCAAAGGCATGGAGTCTCTTTTCA
>NW_015719608.1:0-278 GCF_001515625.1 Sinocyclocheilus rhinocerous
AAAGAGCTGCTTAAAGCTTTTGGGCTTATATCATATCCTGAGTTCTAGGCCTAATGTATCTTTGATACTCTGATGAAGACCACCGACCCATTGCTTTGAGCATGGGTATAGAGACTATTGAAGCTACGGTGGTTGCTGCACCTATACGAAATGAATGGCTGGTATAAAGTGCGGGGTCCATGCCACAGTGGAGGCATACGGTCCGGAGACTTGAGGCAAACCCATGCTTGGACATGGCTTCTCCTGTCTCTGTGATGAAGAGGGGCTCTGTAGGATTA
>NW_015719609.1:0-278 GCF_001515625.1 Sinocyclocheilus rhinocerous
ATTAATAAAAAGTGTAATAAGTATATAAATGAAATTAAAATAACATTTTTAAATGTGCCTACATTTTTTGGAAAACATTTTAGTTTATATTACGTTACATTATTATGCTTTTTACTCATTATAATAATATTTATTTACTCATTTACTTGTTTATTTTAATATAACTTTTATGTCTTTATTTATTTTAATATAACGTATGTATTTGTTTTTAATCCATTTTATTTCTTTTTAACTTGGTTTTGTTTTTTTATTTATTTGTTTGATCTATTTGGCAACCA
>NW_015719610.1:0-278 GCF_001515625.1 Sinocyclocheilus rhinocerous
TTTCAAAAAGATTAAACACTTTTGTACAAAATTAAGTTTTTCCATGTCGATTTAGTGTTAGTCAAGTCAAGTTACCTTTATCTCTACAGCGCTTTCAGATTGTTTCAAAGCAGCTTCAATTCAAATCAATTATGGAAACTCATCTATAAAGACAATTCATATTGTGCTGTAAAACAGCTTTAAAAGACAATATTGTCATAATGAGTTCAATTCAGCTATAAGCAATTCTATACAAGGCAGCAATGTCGTTCGTTATTCAGCTTAAGTCAGTTGTTTCT
>NW_015719611.1:0-278 GCF_001515625.1 Sinocyclocheilus rhinocerous
TTCTCATATTTGTCATAACATCATTATATTCTATGGGTTTAATGAGTTTGCAGACAATGTAGTTATCTGTAACCAATGTTTCCCTCTAAGCTGCGCACGTACGCGTCCGCGCCTTGCCTTGGTGTCGCTATAGAACCATATACGTATAGATGTTCACGTATAGAACCACGTGAATGTGGTTTACAGGTTTCCTAGAAAGAGAATGATGTGCGCCAAACCAGTCGCAGTGGAAGTCGAATACTTTAATGGCTTAAATACTTTAATAAGCTCAACACAAG
>NW_015719612.1:0-278 GCF_001515625.1 Sinocyclocheilus rhinocerous
TTTCTTTCTTGAAAGTAAAGACAGTGGACCAGCAGTGGTTGCAACAGTCTTGATAAAAAAGTGTGAAAATATTTATTACCCACTATAAAACTGATTTTTCCTCATATATACACACTACTGTTCAAAAAATTTTATGCCAGTAAGATACTTTTATTCAGCAATAAAATCACAACTGACCTTTACCTTTACTTTATTTACAAGCTAAATCTTGGTCATTGATAATGTAAACATCTGTCACTGATACAATTCTACACATCACTCAGTTTAGTGACTGTATG
>NW_015719613.1:0-277 GCF_001515625.1 Sinocyclocheilus rhinocerous
ATATATATATATATATATATATATATATAAATAATTTTTATTAATATTTTGAATAAACTTTTTTATATTTTCCATTTTCATTTTGTATTTTAGCTTACTTTTTAGTCATTTTGTTATGTTCTTTTGTTTGTTTAGATTTTATATTACAATTTAGGTTTAATTTTTATTTATTTCAGTTCAGAATTTAGTTTTAGTTTTTATTTAGTAATTTCTTTAGTAATTTTCGTGCTTAAACTTAAAGGGGTGGTTCATTGCGATTTCACTTTTTTAACGTTAG
>NW_015719614.1:0-278 GCF_001515625.1 Sinocyclocheilus rhinocerous
TTTTATTAATTTTCTAGAAATAGTTTTTTATTGAAGCCTGTTTCCGCCACAAAATACATAAAAAAGGGTAATTGCACTATTTTATCTCAGAATCGCAGTTATGACTTGTTCTCAAAATTGCAAGAAAAAAGTCTGAATTGTGAGATAAAAAAGTCACAATTAGCTTTTTCTGTGGCGGGAAACAGGCTTCTGTAGTTTTTGACTGCGAGATATAAAAGGATTGTTAAAAATCTTTATCCAGTCATCACAAACGTTTGGAAAGTCCTGGAAAAATCTTC
>NW_015719615.1:0-278 GCF_001515625.1 Sinocyclocheilus rhinocerous
CCACAATATTATAGTGTAAATTTCTCTATTGGATTATTTCCCAAATACTTTATTCAGTTCATCTCACTTTTATTCAGACTGATTTTTCCAATTAATCAAAATTTTTACTTTTTTTAGGTATATTTTTGTTCTTTGAAGATTTGATTTTAGAATATTATTTTAATATTGTTTATATTCTACCTGCATTTGGGTCAGCTGTACATCTTTGGATACACAGACAAAATAAACTTTAGCATCATTATCTATTAAAGCATGCACTGTAATCCCTCAACTCAATT
>NW_015719616.1:0-278 GCF_001515625.1 Sinocyclocheilus rhinocerous
AGATTTTCAAAAATCTTAATTCTGTATGATTTATAAGCTTGTTTCCTCATTGGGACCAAAAATGTCCTTATAAGGGCAACATTTACTGGTATTACTATCCTTGTGGGGTCATTTGGTCACCATATTTTGGTCCCCAAAATAACATCTCTTGACTTTCATTTTATGGACAACAAAACCCTAAGGCATTTTTCTAAATATTTTTTTACATTTTGGGTGAACTATCCCTCTTTACTTATCTATACTGAATTAATTCAAAATGGTTGCAAATCTTATAGAAC
>NW_015719617.1:0-278 GCF_001515625.1 Sinocyclocheilus rhinocerous
CCAGCGACTTAAGACTGCTTTTGTGCTCCAGGGTCACATATAATCCGAGCTACTCGGATAACACAATGAGAACTAGTCACAGCAATCAACGGGTTAATGGCATCAGATCTGCAGATGATGATCAGAATGTGTTTGAGGCACTTAAAGAAGTAAACTAGATATTCACTGCAACATAATATTATTAAAGGTTATTACTGTGGTATCAACTATTCTGGTAACACTTTAATATAGGGTTTAGTTTAATCATATAATCATATATAATTATTTATTAATCTTAA
>NW_015719618.1:0-278 GCF_001515625.1 Sinocyclocheilus rhinocerous
TTTTTTTTTTTTTTTTTTTTACTGTGTTTTATTTAGATTTTTAACATATTTATTTGAATATTAAATTTTTCTGATTTAATTATTGGCTTTTCATTAACTCACAAAACCCCGTTTGGGAGACCCTTCTTTATAGGACAGATACTGTGCAGTTATCAATGATTTTAAAACTTGTTTTAGAAAAATGAAAAAGTTACATTCATGCACAGTTCAGTTATTAATAAGAGTGACAAGCACATATTATAACTGAAGTGAATATATAACTCAGGACACGCATCCAC
>NW_015719619.1:0-278 GCF_001515625.1 Sinocyclocheilus rhinocerous
TTTGAGTTAGCATCTACAGTATTCTCCCACCCCCTAACTTAATCCTGGTTATACAAATGTGCTGCTTATATATGCAACCCCCTATAAAATGGATCTGCAAATCGGAAATGGCAGATTTAGTAAAATCAATGACCAACTGCTGGCTCACTGTCACGGGTTTTCCCCCAGTGGATTAATTTGTCATGAACATTAGGGATATCATCCTTCAAGAGTGAGTATGAGAGTCATCGGATTGTCAAAGAAAGGGCACTGGGGATTTGCAGAGAAAGAGAGGGAGC
>NW_015719620.1:0-278 GCF_001515625.1 Sinocyclocheilus rhinocerous
TTTCTTTTATCAAAAATATATTTTAAAAATGTATTTTATTCCTGTGATGCAAAGCAGAATTTATTCCAGTCTTTATTGTCAGATGTTCCCTCAGAAATCATTCTGAGAAACTAATTTGCTGCTGATGAAATGTGATGATGAAACTAACTTTGAAAGGCAGTGTATGTATATATTCTAATAATATATAATGTAATTTCATGAAAGTTCTAAATTTACAGGTTTGGTGGAAAAGTATACATTAGGCCTGTCGCAATAATCAATATATCGACTTATCGCGC
>NW_015719621.1:0-278 GCF_001515625.1 Sinocyclocheilus rhinocerous
AAATAGATTTTCACTACAGGGGGACTTTAAGACGTACCTTAAAATGTAAAGCACAGTTTATTTCATTTGCATCTTTGTTCTATTATATTTATTTATGCTTGTAATTTATTTCCTATGCCGATTTACTCACCTACAAAATCACCCCAATCATAATTTTTTTCCCCAAATAGAGCTATTCAAGTCACCTGTTTTGTTTTTTGTTTTTTTTCATATCGCAATATATATCGCAGAAAAACATTTTTTCCAATATCATGCAGCCCTATAGCCTATTGTATTGG
>NW_015719622.1:0-278 GCF_001515625.1 Sinocyclocheilus rhinocerous
TATTATTACTTTTGTAATGCGTTACTCCCAACACTGCATATTACATCAAACATATTACTTTAAAAGTCAAAGTTATGCATAAAAGTTGAAATTATGACATTAAGTCAAAAATATGGCTTAAGTCATAATTGACATTAAAAGTAGAAATTGACATGCTAAGTCAAAATTATTAAAAAAAGAAAAAAGAAAAATTGATAATCATTTTTCGAGTTTTTTTAAAATGTCAACTTTGTCATAATTTTGACTTTTTATGTAATAATTGACTTTTAACGTCATAA
>NW_015719623.1:0-278 GCF_001515625.1 Sinocyclocheilus rhinocerous
TTCCTGTTCTCACAAAAGTGGATAATAAAGTAGTACTTCATAGAACAGACCCCAATATAATCTTCCCCTGTTAGGTAATGCCTCTTTGTCTTTGTCTAAAATGTTTCTGGAGTTGCCTGCAGAGAAATTTCTTCAGTATGAATCTTCCTACACATATGAAAACAGTGATTATCGTCTGAACAGTCTGTTCTTGTAAAAGTGGGCCACTCTCTGCCTGGCCCTCCCTTTTTCTTCTTCTCTTGCCATCGTTGCTCCCAACCCTCTGTCTATCACCGATT
>NW_015719624.1:0-278 GCF_001515625.1 Sinocyclocheilus rhinocerous
TGCAATTACTCTTTTTATTATTATTATTATTTTATCCCTAGGAGGAAACAAGCTTCTGCAGTAAAGAGTGTGTTAGTTAGGGTAATGTAATGTTTGCAGGTAATGAGAAATCCTACCATACACCACACAAGCCCATCACAACATGATGTTTCCACTATGGCACTACTGATGATGAAATAGTAATGAGCTCCTCTTACGCGTCATAGCTCCCAAATTCGTCCTGAGTTTTGCTGAGCACTTTCATATGTAACCCGACACATGGACCTCTTACAGCTCGC
>NW_015719625.1:0-278 GCF_001515625.1 Sinocyclocheilus rhinocerous
TGCATTTTTATTTCACAGATATTTTATATTTACCAATATATTTATATTTTATCTTTTATATTTAAGACTAATAAAGATTAATAAAAGATATAAGATTATAAGATATAAAAAGATACAAGATTACATATATAAGATTAATTAAATATATTTTTTATTAAAATATACTTAAAAACAATGAATAAAACAAATAATTATTTTATAACAAATAAAAACACAAATAAAACAAAAAATATTGCTTCATCACATAAAAAAATTCTGCATCACATAAAAAATTACCC
>NW_015719626.1:0-278 GCF_001515625.1 Sinocyclocheilus rhinocerous
TTACAGAGTACATTAAAAAGACAATGTAACATTAATTGCTGAAAATCTGGTATGTACATTGTACATTGTTACAAAGCAGTACTGAAAATTAAAGCATATTTTACCCCATAAACTTATGCAGCATTTAGCCTTGGACTGAAAATTATGACCTTTAGCGATTATAGGCTGTTTTTTTAAGTATACATGCTGTATGTCACAAGAGAGTGTTCTTCAGTAATCTTTACTTTGGGTTCATTTGCCATGAAAGAACTTTGTGCTGCATAACTCAGAATGTCTTC
>NW_015719627.1:0-278 GCF_001515625.1 Sinocyclocheilus rhinocerous
TAAACTCCTAATTTGATGCTTATTAATAGTTAGTACACTCTTAAAAATAAAGGTTCCAAAAGGGTGTTTGTTTATTTATTTATTTATATTTCAGTGATGCCATAGAATAACCATTTTTGGTTCCCCAGAGAACCTTTCAGTGAACAGTTCATAAAATAACCATTTTGAAGAAGTGCATTAATTAGCCATGTGAAACTTATTTAAAATAGTTTTTAGCTCTGAATATGAGCAACATTTCAGCTTTATGCACATAAAGAATGGAATGAGAAAGGTTGCAA
>NW_015719628.1:0-278 GCF_001515625.1 Sinocyclocheilus rhinocerous
TGTCCTGTATGCCAATAAGAAGTTTTATTAGCCCTGGCTCTCCTCGCCATCCCCCACAGGTCATTTGCTGGCGGTTGCGGGTCTTACCTTAGTTAAGGATGAGAGGCGAAATCCCTTGGCCCTGTCCTTGCCCGCGTTCTGGTTGAGGTAATTGCCCACGGCCAGAAGGTACTCCAGCATGCTGACAAATGAGTCACAAGCCCACAGCTGCTGGCACATGCGGATCTTCTGGGTAATCAGCTGCAAGACAAACACAGAGGCCAGAACATGTCATCTCC
>NW_015719629.1:0-278 GCF_001515625.1 Sinocyclocheilus rhinocerous
TGCCTCATACTCCCCCGTCTTAAAGACACAGATGTAATTATAGTAGATGACAATGACCAAACCCGCCACCGGGAGGAGCTTCCCACAGGACGCCGGACGCCGGTTCGAGGCAGAGGGCTGTTATGTAACGTGTCACCCGCCGTCGTCGGAGACTGAAGGGTGTCATTATCTGTAGCTCTCCTGGGAAAACTGATGGGCTTCTGAACACAAGCGCTGCAGGAGGAGACAGTGACGTTGCTAAAAAGAACGTCTCGGTTACGTATGGTAACCCTCGTTCC
>NW_015719630.1:0-278 GCF_001515625.1 Sinocyclocheilus rhinocerous
CAGAAGGTATTATCTGACGTACCGAAATGTGATGCATATATATATATATGATGTCGTACTGTATTCAGACAGTTGGACTGAACATTTGACCAACCTTGAATTATTATTTACCCGATTGTCAGAGGCTTCATTGACTGTAAATCAAAAATGTGAATTTGCGAAAGCAGAGGTGACCTATTTGGGAAAGAAAGTGAGTCATGGAAGTGTAAGACCTATAGAAGCGAAGGTTTCCACGATAATGAATTATTCGGCTCCTTCTAATAAACGGGAGTTGAGAC
>NW_015719631.1:0-278 GCF_001515625.1 Sinocyclocheilus rhinocerous
AGTAAGGGCAATACAGTCTGGACTTCTCAGGTAACTGTGAAGGGACCTTCGCTGTGGAAGATGCTTCAGAAATAGTTTGTGTAGAGCCTAAGAGCACAGTCATTGGCCTGTTTCTTCCTTTACCATCTTTCCTGTGGTCTGTTTGCCTTTTAGCTGCATCTTTGTGAGTCCCTATCCGATCAAACACATCACCACCTTCCTGAATCTGTAGCTCATACTCCAACCACTCTGCAAAGTCCAAAAGTGAGGGCACTCCTCTCTTTAGTGGGTGAAGATAC
>NW_015719632.1:0-277 GCF_001515625.1 Sinocyclocheilus rhinocerous
CACTCTCTCTCACACACACACACTCACACTCACTCTCACTCTCACTCTCACACACACACACTCACACGCACTCGCACACTCTCACTCCCACACGCACACTCACACACACTCTCACTCACTCACACTCACTCTCACACTCACTCTCACTCTCACTCTCACACACTCTCACACGCTCACGCACACGCTCACGCTCACGCTCACACACACACGCACACTCACACACTCTCACTCTCACACGCACACTCACACTCACACACACACACACACACACACACAC
>NW_015719633.1:0-278 GCF_001515625.1 Sinocyclocheilus rhinocerous
GAACAGAACCATACCCCCAACCTAAAATGTATGCTAATTGTAAGTAGGGCTGTAGCTATCGATTATTTTAGTAATAGAGTATTCTACAGATTATTCCATCGATCAGTCGAGTAATCGGATAAGAAGTCATTTTTCTTGATTAAAGAGCAATACTCAATATACTAGAGATAATAAGATAGAACTCTTAAAATAAACAACTAATTTGTTTTTTTTAGAAAAAATAAAATTTTTATTGCTGAAATTGCATACATTAAAGGGGTCATATGATGCGATTTCAA
>NW_015719634.1:0-278 GCF_001515625.1 Sinocyclocheilus rhinocerous
GAAGACAGAAATTCATACAGGTTTGAAACTACTTGAGTAAACAACAACTAGTTTTAGTGATAAGAAGAATGCATGTTCATTATTCAAATAAATAGGCCTAAAATCCTGTACCTTTCTGCCTTGTTGTTGGTTTCTCTGTTTTCATGATTTAATGATCTGCCAAAATTGGACCACAAGTCCCC
This sequence comes from Sinocyclocheilus rhinocerous, assembly GCF_001515625.1. Taxonomy (NCBI): domain Eukaryota; kingdom Metazoa; phylum Chordata; class Actinopteri; order Cypriniformes; family Cyprinidae; genus Sinocyclocheilus; species Sinocyclocheilus rhinocerous. The sequence goes on from NW_015719634.1 coordinate 183, forward strand.
CCAAGAAAGCCAATGATTCTTCAAATATGTTGACACATGTGTACTACCAAAGTAGGAATCCAGCTCTTTGCACTTTGTAGAGGAAGTTTGGATAAA
>NW_015719635.1:0-278 GCF_001515625.1 Sinocyclocheilus rhinocerous
TCTCAGGGGAACAAGGGCCGCCTCCGCAACCTTCGTGAAGACACGCAAACCACAGGAATGGCCTGTGGCGCGGAAGGATCGACACATGGAAGTACACGCCCTTCAGTTCGATCGTTGCAAACCAATCTTGGGGACGGAGGCACCTGAAGATGCGCTTCTGCGTGAGCATCTTGAACGGGAGCTTGTGAAGAGCCTGGTTCAAAACGCGCAGATCCAAGATTGGTTTCAACCCGCCGCCTTTTTTGGGCACAATGAAGTAAGGGCTGAAAAACCCCGTC
>NW_015719636.1:0-278 GCF_001515625.1 Sinocyclocheilus rhinocerous
GAAGGGGTATGAATACTTTCGCAAGGCACTGTATGCGCAGATGCTGCGCAATTAGGCTGTATTTAATATACAGTATCATGATGAGTCACGAGTTCAGTATTTCTGCGCAGATTTGGCTTACATGAACTTCCCCAAGAAATGAATTAACAATTTACGAAAAGTGATTTGACAGCCTTACCCGCCACAGCTGATTTTTACCCACATTTGGGGGGTGTTAATTTCAAACCCTGATTATGAGTAAACACCATACAGTGCAATAAATAAAATGTTGCTAAAAC
>NW_015719637.1:0-278 GCF_001515625.1 Sinocyclocheilus rhinocerous
AACTTTCATTCTTAATTCCAGTGTCAACAGTGCATCTCTAGCTCCCGACCTGCCACTTTAGCCCTGAGGAGACACCTGACCAGATTCCAGCCACCCCACATATAAACAGTGTAGTCTCTGTCTCTGACACAGCAAATAAACACAGCACACAAGCAAAGCTCAGCAACTTAATATCCTACTTCCTTCCTTTGTGTAGACTTGACAGCTTGTAGGGGGCTCAGGGAAAAGAGAGAAAAAGAAGACATATTTTACAGGTAACAAGACTAAAGTGACCGTCT
>NW_015719638.1:0-278 GCF_001515625.1 Sinocyclocheilus rhinocerous
GTAAATAATATAATATAATATAATATAATATAATATAATATAATAAATCTGCTGGAGTCAGTCTGCTGTTTATTGATTAAAGCTCTAAAATGTAGATAAAAAATAAATTATTATATATTACATTTTTATAAAAAAAATCCCATATAATATAATATAATATCATATAATAAATCTGTCAGAGTCAGTCTGCTGTTTTATTGACTGAAGCTTTAAACATAAGCACACACAGACACATAATAATAATAATAATAATAATAATTAAAGCTGCAAGCAGCGAT
>NW_015719639.1:0-278 GCF_001515625.1 Sinocyclocheilus rhinocerous
GAGAACTTCAAGGCGGCAAAGAGATATCGAGGGACCAATTGTTAAATTCTAACAGTATGTCTTTTATTTGTTTTAATTTATTTACAAACCGAGATTAAAGGAAGACATTTTAATCAGCAAAACTGAATGCGTTATTTCATTGGACACGGAGCGAGTCAAACCGAAACTATACAAAACTCTGTTACAAGTATTTTTTTATTTGACAATTAATGCCCTGCGAATTAGACATTACAGGATATTCCGCTATGTTTCAAGTTCGAAGGAAGTGTATATGTTCC
>NW_015719640.1:0-278 GCF_001515625.1 Sinocyclocheilus rhinocerous
CCACCGAGCCACAGCTGAAGCAGCACTGGGATCAGGGATTCTGGGGCAACAGAACCTGGAAAACATTCCCTAAGAGCACTGATCCGACTCTATAGAGGTCAATGCCAACCAGGGTTCATCACCTCTGCCATGAGCCCAGTGCGCTTACACACTAAAACACACCTATAAAAACATCACCTGCTATTTAGAGCACATGTGGACGCGTCACTCCAGGAAAATATTGTGTGGAATTATTTTCAAGAATGTTTAATAGAACTCATGAAACATAGAAGAAACAC
>NW_015719641.1:0-278 GCF_001515625.1 Sinocyclocheilus rhinocerous
GATTCATTAATGAAACACCACTGTGTGTTGATCAAAGACGCACAACAGTTCTCCTAGGGCCTTAATTTCATTAGTGAAATTACGGACAATGTGTCTAAAATTCACACCTTTACCTTATCTTCATTTTTACGTAGAAACTGTTATGTAACCTGATTTTGTATTTCTACCAGCCAATGATGATTCTCAAAGAAAACAGGCAGTGTTTGTTATAGTAACGTGCAGCTTTCACGCGCTGAACCGCTGTATTGCTGTTAATGGTTATTTTAGCAAATTTGCTC
>NW_015719642.1:0-278 GCF_001515625.1 Sinocyclocheilus rhinocerous
GCGTATATTTCTGTGGCTAATAGATCATTAGGAGGTACTAGTTTTGACCTAGCTTTAGTAAGAGTGGCGCATCTTACCCCACTCTCCTCATGACTGTGATTTGAGAGATCTGTGTAGTAACTGTGTTTGCGTTGTCTTTTCTCGCAGAGCTGAAGTGCGGCTCAGAGTTCATCCCTTCATCCAGTGAAGGACGTGTGGAGGAGAGAAGAGCAGCTCTGATCCTGTACAGAAACACATCTTCATCTTCTGTCTTTCACAACCAGAACCACTTAGCTAAC
>NW_015719643.1:0-278 GCF_001515625.1 Sinocyclocheilus rhinocerous
CCAAACAGCTGATAAAAACATCACAATAATCCACATGACTCCGGTTCATTAATTAACATATAGTGAAAAGCTGCGTGTTTGTATGAAACAAATCCATCGAGGCATTTTAAATGAAAACCATTGCTTCTGGGCAAAATAGCAGTCTATAATCCATAAAAATGCTTGAAAAAGTCCATCTTCTGCTGTCCTCTCACATCAAAATTCACCAATTTGTTTTGTACTGTTTTCACTTGTAAACACTTGATCTGTGCATATTTCTCTCCTGATTCAGACGAGAT
>NW_015719644.1:0-278 GCF_001515625.1 Sinocyclocheilus rhinocerous
GCACTTACAGAGCACAAAACGTTCACATTGACTTGTATACTTGTTGTAGGGACAGGTCACCCCAAAAAAATGAATATTCTGTAAAGATGTACTCATCCTCACCGCTCTGAATTCATATGAGTTTCTTTCTTCTGTGGAATACAAATGGAGAAATTTTGAGAAATGTTCACGCTGATCTATTCCATATAATGTCAGTTTTCTTTGCTAGTATTAGTATGTGGTTTGACAGTCTCCTGACATCATGCAAATGTATTTTAGTTCTTTGTAGTACAAGAAAC
>NW_015719645.1:0-278 GCF_001515625.1 Sinocyclocheilus rhinocerous
GTAAATAAAACTGAAACAGATGAGTGTAAGAGGTGCAGGCCCAGTCCGCAACCAGCAATACAGCAGACTCACTACAAACACAAAAACTGCACTGGCTATTTCAAGCATCCACTGAAAATATATAATAAGAAGCCCTGGTGCAATGTTTTTAATATTAATATTCAAAAATGAACACAAAAGCACAGTGGCATAATTGTAGTGGATTGTTCGTTGCTGTGTTCTATGTTTACTTCTGTATTTTGGTATATGCTTAAATTTTGTACAGCACTTTGGCCAAC
>NW_015719646.1:0-278 GCF_001515625.1 Sinocyclocheilus rhinocerous
GTTTGCCGCTGGGGGGGGGGTTGATCTCTGTGAACCCTTGAATCATGCGAGTTCTTTAATAATTATTTTAAAGATTCATATTATACACACACTTCATTTTTAAATGGTATTTTATTATTTTATTGCATTTAATATATTTTCAAGAAAACATTTGCATTGGTTTTGTAAAAGCGGTTTTTATGCATGTTTTGGTCTGAGTTTTTGTTGTATTTGCACAGTTTTGCTGCAGCAGGCGTCACCAGCGTGTGGTGTTTCGAGCACTTCGAAACGGTAAATCC
>NW_015719647.1:0-278 GCF_001515625.1 Sinocyclocheilus rhinocerous
GTGTACCAAACAGACCTGCTATCAAAACTATTCTATTATTATTACGTAACACAATCATTCCCTATATAATAAATACTATAATATTTTATAATAATGTTTCAGTGTATTATGGACAAAGCATGTGCATTCATAAATAAATATATTTAATTTTAAATTTAATATTTAACACGTAAATCTAATGTGGCAACGTACATCTGCATTCATTTAATTAAGATCTATTAAACTGCTGCACCATAAAACAGCCCAAAGTCTACCTTGCTTTCTTTTCTTCGTTCCAC
>NW_015719648.1:0-278 GCF_001515625.1 Sinocyclocheilus rhinocerous
GGAACCTCCAGCCACATGAACAACTTCCCCTTTTGCAGCGGCCTCATTTCCATTTCTTTGTTTCTCGTAGCGTGCCTCTGCCTCTCGCTCCTATTTGTACAACAAACTCCAATTAATCCTTTATTTTCCACTTCTTGTGAGGCAACTGCTCCAGGAGGTGCCTAGTTTCACCTACAATTGTAACACTCAGAGTACCACAAACATCAAATTGACCCTTTGTATATTTTGACCCTTGCTGTGCAGCAGTAACCAGACAGACTCCAGACAATGCCTTTGAA
>NW_015719649.1:0-278 GCF_001515625.1 Sinocyclocheilus rhinocerous
GTTTGCTTCAGCTGCTGTAGCTTTAGGCCATGGGAAGGGGGTGGGGTTTGTGACGTCCTGAAGAACCTGTGTAGCCTGCACTGCTAGAGGAAGCAGCCTCACGCTAGCGTCTGCTATGGGAGCTGGAGGCAGCTGAAAAGGAAATGGTTTAGAAGTAGCAGTGGGAAAGACTGTGATGTAAGGGCTTGTGTTGCAAGCGGAGGCAGCTTCACGCTTGCTTCAGCTGCGGGCCGTGGGAAAGGGGAGTGGTTTGTGACATTTGACGGGAAATGCTGAAA
>NW_015719650.1:0-278 GCF_001515625.1 Sinocyclocheilus rhinocerous
GCCGACACTGGAGCGGACTCAGGGGCTGGAGCTAACAGTCTTTTTGAGCTGAGGGCTTGGGAGTGAATTGGCCGGCGGGCTTGACTTCAGAGCCTTCAGAAGACTTCAGACACCGGAGGATCCCTTCCCTCCAGCATAGTCCAGTGGTGTGTGGGAGGTCGACGGGGCGATGGTAATTGACCCCGATCCAGAACAAAGAATTTAGTGTGGCGTAGTCTAATGCCGTTAAGACTGCGAGCCCACAGAATTCCCTGGCATACTCCACAAAAGGAAGGTCC
>NW_015719651.1:0-279 GCF_001515625.1 Sinocyclocheilus rhinocerous
AAAAAAAAATATCTATTGCTAAAAAGCCCATACATACCTCTGCTAACACAACCCAGATTCCTTCCTAGTTAATATAATTACTTATTAAACAATGTCCTACCTAGTCAAAGGGAAAAAAAGATAAATAAATAAATAAAAATAATTAATTGGTTTTCAGTTCAATTTCAAGCGCTTTATTGGTATGCAACAATATGTGTTGCCAAAGCATAAACAGTGTGCTAGAGGTCTGGAACACTTGAGTGACTGCAAATTAAGTTTTGTTTGCTTCGTCAGTGTGTT
>NW_015719652.1:0-279 GCF_001515625.1 Sinocyclocheilus rhinocerous
ACTCAGAGAGCATCAATTAAAAAAAAGAATACAAAACTACAAGAAGAGACTATAGCAAGTTAGCAACCATAGGCCTTGATCTAGATAGTCTAATGGTAAGACAAACATTTGCAAAGGACTAAAAAATGATGCACTTAAAGAAGAAGGCATACTTACGGCAAAATATTCTGATCTCCATTCTTCAGGCTTTCCACCCTGCATGTACACCCTGCCTTGAATATTCGCCGATGGATTTGCATAGACGGAAGGATCCAGAGGTGCCGTTGCAATGGCACAGGT
>NW_015719653.1:0-278 GCF_001515625.1 Sinocyclocheilus rhinocerous
TAAGAGTGTGTGTTCTAAAGTGAAGATCATGATAACTCCCTACTAATCAGTATTTTGTAGTTAATAGTTATTAATTAATAGTTAATTAATAGTTATTAATGAATAACTATTCATTAATGATGGAACAGCATTCTAAAGTGTTACAGAATAAAATGATGTGACAATGTTCAATGGAAAATTTCCTAGAAATGGACAATAAAGTATATTCTATTCTATTCTATTCTATTCTATTCTATTCTATATCTCCTCCATGCTCTTGAGACTGTGCTTGGAGACAC
>NW_015719655.1:0-279 GCF_001515625.1 Sinocyclocheilus rhinocerous
CACCATTGTTGAGATTCATATGCTGATTCTTGAAGTCTGTTTGATTAAAAAAAAAAGTAAAACTTTAAGTGCAGAATAAGTTTCTAAAGTCATTCAGGTTAATCATAAAACTGTCAAATCTTAAACTATGTGCATCATAAAATCAATTCCAAATTAGACATATATCTGCCAGTGTTTCTGCTACAATTTTAATTGGTTACCCAAGTCGCTTTTTGTCTTCATTGAAATATAACAATCACTTTACCACACTTTCTCTTGGCTTTTTTTTCCTCACCATAA
>NW_015719656.1:0-278 GCF_001515625.1 Sinocyclocheilus rhinocerous
TAAGGAGATATTTGAATTATTTATTAATAAACTAGTGTTTTCTGATTTCCTCATTGGACGCGCCTTTATAAAATTCATAAAGATGCATTTCTCTCTAATGAAAGTTTTCGATTTCAATTATTTCGTTTTAAAGTAGTGATTTAAAACTTTTTATAGATGTATGTCAAATCTGAGTTTCGGTTCATTTTTGTGAAGCGCTCCGTTTCAAGACCGAGACGGCAGTAAGCGCATTCTGTTTGTTTTCTTTATTTTATAAAAGCACAATGTTTTGTTGATAT
>NW_015719657.1:0-279 GCF_001515625.1 Sinocyclocheilus rhinocerous
TATAATAACTCTTACCGAACCAGGCGTGGGGACAGATGTACCAAAAGTGTTCCTCGCGTCTTCATCTATATGTCGGTTTTTGACATTTACTTTGTTGGTAGACAGATAAAGGCATTAAATAAATAAAAAACTTTGAGACCAAACAGCAACATCTGACATCTTATTGTTATAGCGAAAAAAGGAGAAATAATCTTTGACTATTGTAAGAATTCTGTTCTTTAAAGGTGAAAATATGTTTGCCAGTTTTAATCTACGATCTCTTGTCATTTCCACAAAAAC
>NW_015719658.1:0-279 GCF_001515625.1 Sinocyclocheilus rhinocerous
AAAAACTTTCTTTTTTTAATATTCTGAAAACATAAATATAATATTCTGAATACATAAATATGACACTTATAAACAAATAATTTGATCTGTAAATAGACAGATTAAAATATTAAAATAAATAAGTAAATGAAACATATAAAGGAGAAAATAAATAATATAAATAAATAATCAATCAACAAATGTCTGCCAAAAGACGTTTTCATACAAATTTTTATTAAACCCCAAAATAGCTGTATTTTTTCATTATTATTATTATTATTTCCAAGATGACATGTAAAT
>NW_015719659.1:0-279 GCF_001515625.1 Sinocyclocheilus rhinocerous
AAAAAAATCCCAGAATTACATATAATAAGACTAGAATATCACAGAAACTAATCAACAACATTCATAACAACACCCCAGAAACCATCAAAAGACAACATATATGTTAAAAATACTTGATGTTCCCATTGAAATTAAAAATGAAAGATATTTACTTGTTTCCTTCAAATGACTGTTGTATAAATAAAGTGGTTCTTTGTTGGATAAATAGCATTGATACGTGTGAATGCAATTAATGGCTTGTGTCCCCCCTCCTCCGAGGTGATTTCCTGGTTTTATCGG
>NW_015719660.1:0-279 GCF_001515625.1 Sinocyclocheilus rhinocerous
ATGACCCTACATTTCAATTAAACCATCAAAATACGAGGGAAAAAAACACTGACCAATGTTGCCAACTGCTTTCAAACGAAAGCTAAAACAGTCGCTAAATGATGCTAGATTACGTCATAATGGCGAGTTCACTGATCTATATACATGTATATAAATATAGATCAGTGGGAGTCTCGGAATCTAGATAAGATTTGTCCAATAAATTTATTTTGTTGCTAGGTTTTTGAAAAAATTTCAAAAGGGGTGAGGAAGTCACTAAATTGGCAACACTGACATTGA
>NW_015719661.1:0-279 GCF_001515625.1 Sinocyclocheilus rhinocerous
TCATTACATAGTTAATGTAAAATATAAAATAGAATTGTTTTTTTTTTCTCTGATAGTGTAAGTAATGCTTATTTAACCAAGAAAATGTGACTGGGACATGAATTTGCATTTCATTTAATAAAAATTTAAAAAAAATAGTTTTCCACCAAAATAAAAGATCAACTGGTTTCAGTAAAAAAAAAGTCCAAGGGTTTCTCTTGAAAGTCAGTTCTACAGGTTTTTAACAATACATCCATGCACGAACACTGCAAACTAAAGTTGAAGATTATTTTCATGTGT
>NW_015719662.1:0-278 GCF_001515625.1 Sinocyclocheilus rhinocerous
ATCATGTGACACTGAAGACTGGAGTAAATTCAGCTTTGATCACAGCAATAAATTACATTTTATAATATATATTTAAATTAAAAAAACAGCTATTTTAAATTATAATATTTCACAATATTACTGTTTTCCCTGTATTTTTAATTGAAAGAATGCAGCCTTGGTGAGCAGAAGAGACACTGATAAATCTTACTACCCCCAAACATTTGAATGATTACATTATATATTACAGATCTGCGCTATTTTATCAGAACAGAACAGCTCATGTGAGTATAATGTCA
>NW_015719663.1:0-279 GCF_001515625.1 Sinocyclocheilus rhinocerous
AAAATAACACACACACACGTTTTTCTAATTTGAAATTATATAAAAAATTATTATACAATAAAAAACTATATGATAGAATAATAATAAAAGATCATGCCAGACTTCTTAATGTTTTCTTGCTTTTTTTGTTCTTGTGTTTTTCTTTATTATGATATCAGGACAGTTGTATCACCCTGATATTTTTGACTTCATACTAAAGAAATCAAAATGAATTTGAATACAGAAATGAAAAAAGCACTCATCATAAAGTGATGATATATCTATATCTATATATATATA
>NW_015719664.1:0-279 GCF_001515625.1 Sinocyclocheilus rhinocerous
AGATGTATACCTCACAATACAAGTTATCTTACAATGTGACTATATATTATAATGTAACTAGCCAACTACTTATTTCATAATGAAATAGTCACAATTACAGTTTTTTTTTTCTTTTTAAATGAAAAAAATAATTTTTATGAAATGTAATAGACACTCCTAGCAATTAATGTTGTGGTTCCTCACAAGAGGTTGTTACATCGGACAGAGAAACACTGAAGAATCACGATAAACCAGAAATCCAGCGTAGAGGGGTTCAGTGAATGTGGTGTTGAATGTGTG
>NW_015719665.1:0-279 GCF_001515625.1 Sinocyclocheilus rhinocerous
GGTGAAGAAAAAGTACACACTTTTGAGTGTGTAGTAGAAGAGTATTTTTTAGTTTTTAGTTTAGTATTTTATGTTTAGTAAAGTTTACAGAACAAATTGGCATACAACTTGCATTCAAGGACAACAGTTTTAAAAGGGGCTTAGACTAACACACAATAAAAATAAAAATAAAAATACCATTAAACAAAGAACATTCATTCTTTAAACCATCTATGTTAATAAATATAGATTAATCACAGGGGATAAAAAAAAAACATTATAATAAATTATATTTATCAA
>NW_015719666.1:0-279 GCF_001515625.1 Sinocyclocheilus rhinocerous
AAAATCTATTCTTTGGAGGGAAGACACCCAGATAGACAAGGTTTTACAGACGATTATTTTAAGTCCCAACTAGAGGAGGGCATAAACACTACCTTTAAAACTGTGGCTACTAAAGGCTTGGATTTCGATCCATGGTCTGGTAAAGTTGGAGAGGAGGGAGCTTTTGATGCTAAAAACAAAGATGAAGATCCGAAGCCCTGTGCTTTGTCAGTGGAAGACAAATCACAAGCAACTACGCCGGATACCACTCCAGCAAGAACCCCAACAGATGAGAGCACC
>NW_015719667.1:0-279 GCF_001515625.1 Sinocyclocheilus rhinocerous
AAAAATTATAATATTATTTCTATTTAAATATATACAATTTTGTATAATATATATATATAATGTATATTTTATTATTATTATTATTTATTTTTTACACAATATTTACTTATATTTTCTTTAAAAATATCAAAATTCACTAAAAATGGCTGATGCTAGGCTGAGTGATGAGTTCTGATAACAGAACAATAATCTCTAATATTGACTGATTAATCAGGCTGGATTAGGACTGCATAATAATCGAATTTCTAATCGCGATTACAATTATGGATGCCAAAATTA
>NW_015719668.1:0-279 GCF_001515625.1 Sinocyclocheilus rhinocerous
AAGAAAGCAGCAAGAGAGGAACTGAGAACACCAACGATATATCCATCAATGGACAATACCAGACAATTAACACAGAAAACACAAAGGCTTAAATAAACAGGGAGAATTAGACTAACAAGACAGGTTCAAACAATCAGGGAGTAATGAGAACACATGAAACAGGAACGGAGAAAAATGACAAACTACGTTCACAAAATCACAAAGATACAGAATAAATTACAAAACGTCTATTGCATTAGATCAAATGATAAAAATCTAGACAATTGTGGAGACAAAAAT
>NW_015719669.1:0-278 GCF_001515625.1 Sinocyclocheilus rhinocerous
TTTTTGATCAAATAAATGCAGCCTTGGTGAGCAGAAAAGACTTAATTAAAACCATTAAAAACTATTACAGATACAGTAGTGCATACATTTTTTAAGAAAAAAAAAAATGACAGGATTAATTTAAATCATTTTTGTTTACATTTTTCTCTAAATTATATATCTTTATTTTCTCATTAAATGTGTATGATTAGCACTTAAACACATTAAACAAATACATTAATATATGAAATGAAATTTGCCAGTGATACTGACCAATCAGACGAGGCCCACAGGTCGAC
>NW_015719670.1:0-279 GCF_001515625.1 Sinocyclocheilus rhinocerous
CACAGTATTGTTCAGTTCTTTCTCATTGCTCTTGTCCTTAACCATAAACTTCAAAAAGTCTCAGTTTTATTTAAAGGCAGAAATCACTGACAAAAAAAAATGTCATTTACTCTTTATAATGTCACTCTAAACTTGTATTGCGCTTTTTCTTTCATGGAATGCAAAAGAAGATGTTAAGCAGAATGTTCATGCTGCCTATTTCCGTGTACATGTGAACAGAGACATTGACACAAACATTAATGACCTAATGATGCATTATGCCAGGTTTGATTGACATCA
>NW_015719671.1:0-279 GCF_001515625.1 Sinocyclocheilus rhinocerous
TAAAGGGCCAGTTTAAAACTGTCTGAATGCAAAAATGTAATTAAATTATTAGATTACATTAAATTATTAACTATTACTATTTATAACAATTAATTATTGTTATTATAATAATTACATAATAAAAAATATTAATAATTATTCAATTAAAATGATTAAAATAATTTATTCTGTGGTAATGAAATCTGCTAAAATTATCGGAAAATTAACAAATCTGTCTTCTATAAGGATTGGATCGAAAGGAGCATAATTATGGTCTGTTTGATCTTATCGATTTCAGTC
>NW_015719672.1:0-279 GCF_001515625.1 Sinocyclocheilus rhinocerous
AAAAGAGAATGTGTTTTTCTTTTAAGTCATGCTTTTCAGAAAACTTGGATAGGCATTCTTTATATTTTTTCCATCTGTTTTTCTTTTCCTTTTTCCCTTTACCAATCCACTCGCTCTGGCTTAGAGGCTTGCATTGACTCTACTGTTTCTGGCCTTGGTTTGATCTTTGTGTCTTTGTGTATGTATGCAAAATTTTGCAATTGTCTTTTTTTTTCTTTTCTATTTTCTATGGGGTAGGGTTAGGAAAGGGTTAAGAAAGCATTTGCGTTTATAAAACAG
>NW_015719673.1:0-279 GCF_001515625.1 Sinocyclocheilus rhinocerous
TTATATTTTATTAATTTTTTTTTAACTAAAACACATTTCAGCAGGCAGGTGAATTTCACAAAGACATATCCAGGATATTTTATCCAGATTTTTTTTTTCTGTAAAAATAAAATAAAAATGTGATATAATTCTAAAATTATATAATTGTTAAATTGTTTAATGTAAAATATAATTGTTAAATTATATTTGACAATTAAAATTGTTAAAGGTATAGTTCACCCAAAAATGAAAATCAGCCCATGATTTACTCACCCTCAGGGCATCCTAGGCGTATCTGAC
>NW_015719674.1:0-279 GCF_001515625.1 Sinocyclocheilus rhinocerous
AAACACAATCAAGCCTAGAAAAAACCACTGAACCACCCCTTTAATATATTTGCACTGGACCAAAGTATATGTCGTTTCAGTGTCTGCAGTTAAGTATGTGTATAAATGGTTCTCAGACATTTTTGTTGTTTCACCTATTTATGTACAATTTAATTATACAAATAATTTTAATGTCTTTCAAAAAATGTCACGCGTTACACAAACCATCAGCAAATTGTACAACTAAAGAATTGTGACTGCACCACTTGTGTAGTAGTAACTTAGTAACTTAAAAACAAT
>NW_015719675.1:0-279 GCF_001515625.1 Sinocyclocheilus rhinocerous
AAATAAATAAATAAATATATGTATTTAAAATTGACCAAAAACAGATTTTGGAGCTAATACAAGGATATCTAACACATCAGTGTTTTTCAGCCAAGCAGGTATGGTCAATATTCTCAAAAAGGCCTAATAATCGGCCCGGTCGATATATCTGTCCTTAAACCAGTCATATTTATGTGGCTCTGCAGACAAAAAACAAAGAGAAAGCATGAGTATCTTGTGTAATAAGTAATGGGTACACTGTGTCTGTCTGGTTCCCTTGTGATCACAACATCTTTAAAA
>NW_015719676.1:0-279 GCF_001515625.1 Sinocyclocheilus rhinocerous
ATCAGTTAATGTCTTGTGAAGAGAAAAGCTGAAACAAATCCATCATCAAGATGTTTTAATTTCAAACCATTGTTTCCATCTAAAATCAGGTCCTCTATCCATAATATTGTTTTCTCCAGTGAAAAGGTCATCTCGTCTGAATAAGGAGAGAAATCTGCACAGATCAAGAACCATTTACAAAAAAACAGCTCTAAACAAATATGTGGTTGGATTTTGATGTGAGAGGACCATAGAAGATGGATTTGTTTTTAGTGGAGGAAGCGTTATTATGGATTATGA
>NW_015719677.1:0-279 GCF_001515625.1 Sinocyclocheilus rhinocerous
AAACAGTCATTAGTCAAAATATCAAGTCAGTTTACGATGTCAATATCCTGCTTATTCTCATGCACAGGAGTTCTTCAATAAACCCATGCGACTGGTTGAGAGTAATAACTCACTTCAGGAGTCACTGGTAAGATAGGCATTGGATAAAGAGCACCACACATCGGGTTTGCTCCTAATCTCCAAGGCTGGTAAGAAGGTATTCCTGGCTGGTCATACATAAGAAGATTTCTGGGCTTGACCTGCCTCGTGGATCTCCTCACTTGTTGTTCTATGTCCCTT
>NW_015719678.1:0-278 GCF_001515625.1 Sinocyclocheilus rhinocerous
ATGTGACATCAGAGGTTCAACCCTAATGTTACGAAGCTACGAGAAAATAACTACTTTATTCAACAATTGTTCTCCCCTGAGTTACCGTCTTCTTTGGTTATGGAGGGTATTAGACGCATGCTTTCCTCTGCAGCATCTGACACCCAGGGAAAAAGCTCTCGGATTTCATCAGAAATATCTTCATTTGTGTCCCGAAGATGAACGAAGGTCTTACAGGTTTGGAACGACATGATGGCGAGTAATTAATGATAGAATTTTCATTTTTGGGTGAACTATCC
>NW_015719679.1:0-279 GCF_001515625.1 Sinocyclocheilus rhinocerous
TTAAACTGGCTTAACCAGAGTTTTGCATAAATTTAGTTCCTGCAGTCTTGAAACCTGTTTTAATTAATGCATGATTACCAGAAATGACCAGATTTGCCAATAGACAGGTTTGATTTCCAGGTTTTGTAACTTTTGTAACTACATAATCCCAGTAAGCCAATACACCATTCTTCAGGTTCATAAACACATAAACGTCTAAGACTAGCACTACGCACCTGATCTTCTTCTTATCCGTGCTCTTAAGGTGGACATGAATTTCATGAAGAAAATTCCTCCGGG
>NW_015719680.1:0-279 GCF_001515625.1 Sinocyclocheilus rhinocerous
TTCAGTGAAGTACAGAGATTAGTCAAACAGGGGATTGCTTACCTTTCAAGCAGACAGTCAATGCATTCTGCATTTCAGCTACATTGAAGTGATTTTTGCATGCATACATAATGCATATATGGAGGGTCAACTGTAAATGAAATTTTGTGTCAGTGTGGAAATAAAATGTTTCTGGAAATGTAGCACATCCTTTGTTTGCTAAATTACCAAACAGGAATGGGAAAGTAAAAATCAAAATGTATGTGATTTGAAAAATGTAATCAATAAATCTTCAGAAAA
>NW_015719681.1:0-279 GCF_001515625.1 Sinocyclocheilus rhinocerous
GTCTCAGGTCTTTATAGCAGTTTCTCGCGCATAATTCTCGTGCATAATACATCATTCTAAAACACGTCTATAGACCTTGCACTTAAAAAAAAATAAATAAATACTACTTCGGCTGACCTGTCTCGCGACCAAAACACTATCTGTGTGAACCCTGTAGGCTATTCTAATAGTTGTAGTAGTAGCGGACAGGTTTGTTTACGGTCCGACAAATACGGGAATGGGCCACATATGTGTTTTTTTTTTTTTACTTTTACTTTGTGCTATGTCATCGCCCCCTTT
>NW_015719682.1:0-279 GCF_001515625.1 Sinocyclocheilus rhinocerous
AAATCCTGCTGTCTCCTTTACCACCTCAATGACCTTCATAAAGTTGCTTGGTTTTATAGCATCCTCTAGAGTTTGGATTGAGGACTTTCTGTGCAAAGTCTGTAAGAAACGTCCAAGTTGGCGGGTTTTTTGATGTATATAGTCATGCTTTGATGCATCATGACCATGTTTGCTATAAAGAGACTCTGCAAACCGTAACAGGCAAAAGTCTTTGCGAACAACATCTGAAATCTCGTCGTCATGCATACGACTTAACATTTTAAGCACGCCATCTTCAGT
>NW_015719683.1:0-279 GCF_001515625.1 Sinocyclocheilus rhinocerous
AAATTCAACCTTTAAAGGAATGGTTCACTCTTTTAAATTAAAATTCTGTTAGGAACAAAAAGAAGACAAGAGGCAAAATATTACAATGAAAGAGAATAGGCAACTTAACACCTGGTGCAAGTTCACTGATAGGATTCAAAATCAGCAAACAGATGCAAAAAGCAAGACAAGAAAAAGTCAGTCAATGAATGATCTTCACAGTGGTAGATCTCACTTAAGCCTAGGGGTGTGCGATAAAATTGTCTCCACGATCTGCTTTTGAAGAAATATCGTAGTATC
>NW_015719684.1:0-279 GCF_001515625.1 Sinocyclocheilus rhinocerous
AAAGCGTTTTAACTTCAAACCATTGTTTCTAGCTAAAATACAAATAAGTGAAAAAGTCCATCCACTGTCGTCTTCTCACATCAAAATCTACCAACATATTTTTTAGAACTGTTTTGGACTTTCTTCGCTTGTAATCGGTGCTTGATGTCTGCCTATTTTTTTCTTCTGATTTAGACGAGACAACTTTTTCACAGGAGAAAGCAATATTATGGAATTTGTTAATTACTAACATGCAATTTTTTGCTTCACAAGACTTTAACTATTGTTGGACTGGAGTCA
>NW_015719685.1:0-279 GCF_001515625.1 Sinocyclocheilus rhinocerous
AATAGAATAATTCATTTTAAAGAGAGGATTAAAAAACAATGGTTCCAAGACACCATAATGTTCATTATCATCTCTAAATTTTGTAAACACTTGCCAGGCTTTTAATACAGATACATACAAGTTAGAATAAGAAACACTTACTTTTGAAACAAAAGATTTTTCAATTAAGAACAATTGCTTAGCTAATCCAATTCCCCCAATACTTTGTAAAACAGACAAACCTAATGCAATCCGGGGTATCTTATCTGAACAATACAATAGCCTTTGTAATGTTTGAAA
>NW_015719686.1:0-279 GCF_001515625.1 Sinocyclocheilus rhinocerous
AAAACAAAACAAAACAAAACAAAACAAAACAAAAATCAAATCAAATCAAATCAAATCAAATCAAATCAAATCAAAACAAAAAACAAATCAAATCAAATCAAATCAAAACAAAAAACAGATAAAAAAACAAAACGAAACAAATCACAAATCAAAAAACAAAGCAAAGCAAAACAAAACAAAAACAAGTCAATAACAAACCAAAGATAATTGAGACTTTATGAAATCCTCATATTCAAAATTAAAAACAGCTGAGGAGACTTTTGGTGAAATTATCACCAG
>NW_015719687.1:0-279 GCF_001515625.1 Sinocyclocheilus rhinocerous
TCACACGTGATCGCTGTGAAATATAGTCCTTTAGTACTTAATTTGAAGTGCGGCACTGATATGTCAAAGAGCCTGTCATCAACTTAACCTCATCTCACTCTGTAAAATCAATAAATCAGTGCTGTAATTGGACTGCTTTAACATGTTTTCTGTTTTGAATCACATGCTGGGGTAATTTGAAACTGAGCAGTCATAAGCTAACATCTTGAATTATGTGACATTTAGGCATCTTCAGCCTCTTAAATCTGAGACGAAGGCATTAAGACAGATAAACGCATC
>NW_015719688.1:0-278 GCF_001515625.1 Sinocyclocheilus rhinocerous
TTCTGATTATTATCAATGTTGAAAACAGTTGTGCTGCTTCATATGCTTGTGGAAACAAATTTTCAGGATTCTTTGATGAAAAGAAAGTTCAAAAGAACAGCGTTAATTTATTGTGTCTATACTGTTTAAAAATATGAATTTATTTTAAAAAATCACACACACATACAGTATATATATATATATATATAGATGTATACGTTGTAATTGTAATATAAATATATTGAAAATATTTTATAATGAATTAAATTCTACACACACACACACACACACACATATAC
>NW_015719689.1:0-279 GCF_001515625.1 Sinocyclocheilus rhinocerous
TGCATCAGAGTCCATTTTCTGTTCAAGCCTGTCTCAGAGTCTTAGCTCTGCTTGTTTTCTGTTTTTTACCTTTGTTTTTCCCTGCTGCTGAATAAAAACCTGCACTTGGACCCAGACCCTCGTTTACACGGTGTTTTTCCTGAACCGAGCCGTGACACTAGCATACCAGCCAATCAAATGACATATCACTAGAAAGCCCAGGATGTCCTCTGTACAGTATTTTAGGAATTGACTGAGTAGCTCAAAAAATTCAAAGAACATTCATGAAAACAAAAGGTC
>NW_015719690.1:0-279 GCF_001515625.1 Sinocyclocheilus rhinocerous
AACTAAGTTCTCTTTCATGTCTTATTGCACTTAAACTGTCAAATAAACACAAGTTTATATTAAAAACACACAAGTAACAAAAACAGTCAGTTATGTCTGTGAAGGTAAACAGCTTGGAAAGAAATCGCATAGGGATGTAACGATATTATCAATATCGCGATATTGCGATAGCAAAAATGTCTCGATATTATCGTGGTCACATGATGATATGAAATGATAGGTCTTCCGGGCAAATAGTGTAGTTTTTAAAATATATTTAAACTTCTTATTCTAACATAA
>NW_015719691.1:0-279 GCF_001515625.1 Sinocyclocheilus rhinocerous
AAAATCCACATTCGAATGCAAAAACGTTGCATTCGAATTTTAGGATTGCGTCAGGCAGCCTTATCAGTGGCGCACGAGATATGCATTTTAATGCTTTTGTTAGCCTATCCAGTTGAACCCACTATGTGGCACTGCTCATTCAAAATATTGTGGAAAAAGAGAACATCAATGCGGGGAAGATCTACGGCAAAACTGAAACCAAGCCGTTCACACAGAACACATATTTATCGTATTTTCTATAGAGACATCTATCACCGTTGCACTGGCGTCTCGCACAAG
>NW_015719692.1:0-279 GCF_001515625.1 Sinocyclocheilus rhinocerous
AACTCGCTCACAGTGTCTCTCTGTGATCCGAAATATCATCAGGCAGTACCCGAAGAGTTTTGCTGATATGGCGGTAGACGGGTCACTTTTGGGTGGAGGTTATACATCACTTTTGATTCAAGTGAAAAACCGCATCGAGAATGTGAACCGTGAGGTAAGCTTTACACGTCACAGAGCCTCTAGAAGCAGTTCCAAGAGGGGGCCAAGCGACAGTTATGGTTGTACAAGATTTCAGCCAGACCTCCCTCCAGAAGAAACTGACGAGACACTGGAGCAGGG
>NW_015719693.1:0-279 GCF_001515625.1 Sinocyclocheilus rhinocerous
AAATCACCTCTATATTCTCTTTCATGCAACTTAATAGTGTTTTTTTTATTTCATGTGTGAAACAACTGACTTCAAATAAAGGAGGGCAACCCACACACTCCATACATTTGAGGGCTTTTTTCTCCATTCTTTCAGCAATGAATTGAAATGTAAATACTTACTGGTGAGGTCAAGCTGGAGAGAAACAAAGCAAGGCTTAGCAAAGCAAAACCTGACCACATGGTCTGAGAAGAAAAAAAAACACAGACAAATATGTGTGTTTAAAAAAAGGTAAATCGA
>NW_015719694.1:0-279 GCF_001515625.1 Sinocyclocheilus rhinocerous
AATCAATTTTCAGTAATATTTTACTTGGTACATGTTCAGTAACGCTTGCGTTAAAACACACTTTTAGCCCAGAATTTAATTGTTCAAAGAAAAAAAAAAACAGCAAGACCTGCGAGACATTAACGAATCAAAAATGCCGCAAATAAATTATATTTCCTGTTCGTGGTCAGTCAATAGCCGCGTGTGGCAGAAGACTGTACATGCGCGAGATGGACGTATGTGCATCTTGTCATAGCATTAGAGTTTACATATAGTCCTGTTGTGTCTAATATGAATAGA
>NW_015719695.1:0-279 GCF_001515625.1 Sinocyclocheilus rhinocerous
AACGATAGATAGAACAATAGATAGAACGATAGATAGAACGATAGACAGAACAATAGATAGAATGATAGATAGATAGATAGTTAGATAGATAGACAGACAGAACAACAGAAAGATGGATGGATGGATACCACCATTTGACTTTGATCCTGCCAGTACAGACATAATAAAAGATTTCACACCAGTCTAAATGGATTACGCTCATTTATAAAACATGAGGAAGAACATGGGAAACATGAATTAAGCTGCCAGTTAAGCCCCGTTCACACCGCCAGCGACACA
>NW_015719696.1:0-278 GCF_001515625.1 Sinocyclocheilus rhinocerous
TTTTTGCACCCTCAGATTCCAGATTTTCAAATAGTTGTATCTTATATTGTCATTGACGATGTATAAATCTTAATTTCACAAAATTGACCCTTATGACTTGGTTTTGTGATCCAGGGTCACATTTATACAATTTATTTTAAAAAATGAAAAAGAATATTAAGAATATTCTAATATATATATAAAAAAAACATTTTAGCATTTTCCATGAAAGACAATTAAACACATTTTAAGTCGTAGGGCTGCCACTAACGACTATTTTTATTTTGATTAATCTATCA
>NW_015719697.1:0-279 GCF_001515625.1 Sinocyclocheilus rhinocerous
CCAGTTTTATATGATGCACAAAACCTTTCAGTCTTACTTAAGAATCTTCTGGCCTGTAGAAAGAGAATTTTCTCAAAGGCTGTCTAAAGATGCTTCTAATCAACAGAGGAGAGCTCTGAAATTTGATTACGACTACAGAGTTTAATTTAATAACCGCCATGCCTTGAATTGTTTCCATTGTTTACCAGCTTGAAATTCCCCATGCCAGCAATAAAATACTATTTGACAGAAGTATAAGGTATTAAGATCATATCTATAAGAGGATCCAAGTTTAAGTCT
>NW_015719698.1:0-279 GCF_001515625.1 Sinocyclocheilus rhinocerous
AATAAAATGAATTTCCTATGGGAATGGCCCTAATATGTAATTTTTTAATTCCATTAATTGAATTTCAATTAATTATACACACCTTTTGATTATTAAAATTTAATCCATTAAACCGTTAAAACGGGATACAGAAATATTACAATGGGGAAAAAATGGAATTTGGGGAAAAAAAAATATAATGGATTTTACTCATCCCTAAAATGTAATTTTTGTTAATCTTTTAATAAATTGTATAAGTTTCATTATTTCAATTAATTATACATGCCTTCTGATTATTAA
>NW_015719699.1:0-279 GCF_001515625.1 Sinocyclocheilus rhinocerous
AATCCCTAATATGGACAAAGGTATCCAGTTATCGCTGAATAAAACTCAGATAGAGAGATTTTAACTGAGGAAACTTAAAGACCATAAACATACGATTGCAACAATACGTGATTTATCTGTGTTGTTCTAGCAATCTTGGGTATTTTTATAAGAATAAAGTATATTTCTAATGCAATGCTAATCGACATAGCCTTTAGCAATTTATATAATACTACAAAAAAGTATAATTTCTTACTCATTCTGTGATATGAAACCACATCTGATCACAAAAAGTTATTT
>NW_015719700.1:0-279 GCF_001515625.1 Sinocyclocheilus rhinocerous
ACACAAGAATTAGAAGACTTCTCGTCCTATAAAACTTTTGTGTGTATGCTTCACGCAGTATAATACTTACTCGGTTTTCCAGGTTGATGAAGGCAGTTTTCCCATCTACACTTACAGCGAGACAGTTCTTGTCTTTAAAGTCGACACACTCCTCTCCAAACATGTCTCTGCAGATTGGGGCAGAAAAAGAATTTAGTTCATCATAAATATCATTGACAGCTAGGAGAGTGCTGGGAGGATGAACTTACTGGAACATTTTCAGTAATCTGTTCTGGAAAA
>NW_015719701.1:0-279 GCF_001515625.1 Sinocyclocheilus rhinocerous
AATGTTAGACTTATTTCAAACTATCTTTTCTAAAGTACAATTACAATTGACCTTGTACAGTCTAGGAAAAGATCTATGCTATTTTCACAAATGTTGTAGGATCACAAGTAGATGTAGCCCAGAGTCATACAGACCACAACTAAATAATTGATCAAGGGACTTAAGCCATCTCCTGTGGGGCTTTTCCTTTAAATTGGTATGGAGTGTATTTAAGATGGTATGGATTAAAAAGCACTTGATAAATGGCATTTAAATCCTGGGCATTTTCATTTTCGGACG
>NW_015719702.1:0-279 GCF_001515625.1 Sinocyclocheilus rhinocerous
CTGCATGAGTTTCTTTCTTCTGTTGGACACAAAATAAAATATTTTGAATACTGTTAACCAGGCAGTTGACTGTAGCCTTTGACTTCCATGTAAGGAAAAAATACTATGGAAGTGAATGTCTACAGTCAACTATCTGGTTTCCAGCACTCTTCAAAATATTTTGTGCTCAATTGCATTATCCTGCATCAATCGTTACACCCTTTTGGAGAAGGACAGGTACTTTGGCATATACACATTAAAATAAAACTGGTCCACCCTCTCTCTGATGGCTACTGTTAC
>NW_015719703.1:0-279 GCF_001515625.1 Sinocyclocheilus rhinocerous
ATTTAATAATTCTTGGGGAGTTACATTTTTTTTACTAGACAGCTCCATAATTTCTTTTGTAATCCTACATTCTTTCTGCCGCTTAGCAAAGGCAAGCATTTTCCCCATTGAAATGGCTAAATTCCTTACTTCATATTTAGTGAGCTCCCAATATTTCCCAAAGGTATTCATTATATTAGCCCGAGTCCAATACCTATCAATAATTTCTATTGCTTTCATTTTGAATGTTTCATTTTCTAATAATGTTTTATTAAGTTTCCAATATCCTCTATTTGCTTT
>NW_015719704.1:0-279 GCF_001515625.1 Sinocyclocheilus rhinocerous
AAATAGAGTGCTCCAGGTATGTCGTATTTTTGTAGGCCTGGAAACAAGCTAGCATTTTAGCACTTCCGATTTCATCATCCTGAACTCAATTGTTTTTGTTTGTTTTTTTTTTAATGGGTTTATTCTACAACATATAGTACATCATTAATACCAACTTATGATTTTTTGAAGCTTTTTGTTGTCTTGAAAAAGGCAGTTGCTAACAAGTGTCTAACTGCGACTACACATAATATCGGGATCCTTCAGAAGGATCTGCAGAGCTGTAGGTGCTACATACAG
>NW_015719705.1:0-279 GCF_001515625.1 Sinocyclocheilus rhinocerous
TAAATAACACAGAAAAGAGACTACCCAAGTAATAAGAGAGAGAGAAAAAAAAATAAGAGAAAGGAAAAGCAAATCGGTTGTGGGAAAAAAGAGCATCTTTAGCAGGTGATTTCGAAGCGTCACTTCTTCCCCCGTTGAAAGACTGAAGCGTCACGAGCGCAAACGTACACGTGGTGTTTCTAAGCTCCCTGTTACTCTCACATCTGGATGCATAGACTGAAATTAATTCAATTCAATTGTAAAGAAAAAATGGCTTGTTAAAAAAAGAATCATGAAATT
>NW_015719706.1:0-279 GCF_001515625.1 Sinocyclocheilus rhinocerous
AAAAGCATTAGCAATTAATCGCAACATGAAAATTTGATACTGTCACATGCCTAGTGCATATAGACGCTATACTTAAAGGAAAAGTGTAAAATTTTTTGAAATTCCAGTTTACTGTTTACTGTCAGTTTAACATGCAAAGACAATATAGGTTGATTGCCTCTAAAAGTGTAAAAAATACTGTGGCGCTATTAAAACATTTAATTGATTGAGAACCCCAGCCAGCTTCACACAGTAACATTGGCTCAAACAATGCTGTGAGTTTAGGGTGGGGCTATCGAT
>NW_015719707.1:0-279 GCF_001515625.1 Sinocyclocheilus rhinocerous
AAGCTCGCGCCGCGATAAATGGTCCGAGTGGCGCGCTTCAAATGATTAGCGCGCTTTCGTTCCGCCTTTGCCGCATAAACATTATATCGAACATTTATAACTCTTATCGTTTATCGAGGAAATTTATATCGCGCGATAATCATCGTTACCGATTTATCGCCCAGCCCTATGTTATTATGAATCACCCTAAGATGAAAAATAACGCTGAAAGCATGCTAAAATCTTGTTTTGTTCGTCTCCAGCAGAATGTCATCGTCTGTCTACCAGTTCGTCTGTGGG
>NW_015719708.1:0-279 GCF_001515625.1 Sinocyclocheilus rhinocerous
AATGTTAGACTTATTTCAAACTATCTTTTCTAAAGTACAATTACAGTTGACCTTGTACAGTCTAGGAAAAGATCTATGCTATTTTCACAAAGGTTGTAGGATCACAAGTAGATGTAGCCCAGAGTCATACAGACCACAACTAAATAATTGATCAAGGGACTAAAGCCATCTCCTGTGGGGCTTTTCCTTTAAATTGGTATGGAGTGTATTTAAGCTGGTATGGATTAAAAAGCGCTTGATAAATGGCATTTAAATCCTGGGCATTTTCATTTTCGGACG
>NW_015719709.1:0-279 GCF_001515625.1 Sinocyclocheilus rhinocerous
AAGAATGTTTGTTCATAACTTTGAGAGAACCTTGCCAGAACATTCCCTGTTAGCTAGAATCCCAACTAACAAAAATGTTCTAAGACATTTTTTTCTAACATTTCCATAAAGTTATAAAAACGTTATTTCTGAATGTTACGTTCCATAAACTATTTTTATGCAAATTTTGAGAACATTACTAAAAACCAGATAACTTAAAACAAATGTTCTATTAACATTACTAGAAGAATGTTTTTTCAGAACTTTGAGAGAAACTTGCCAGAATGTTAGCGAAAGTTC
>NW_015719710.1:0-279 GCF_001515625.1 Sinocyclocheilus rhinocerous
GTATCTCATCAGCAATTTCTCATGAATGCATGAATGTGGAAAAAATTCAAAGTTTGTTATGCATGTTATTACTGCATTTAACCCTTTATTATTAATTTAAAAATTGAGAAATTCTTTGTCATTTCAATTTACACATGGACCAGACCAAAAAAACTAAGATGCAAAATATGTGTGTATTTTTTAAATATTGATTAGATATTTTATTGGAAAATATCATTGTATGAAATTTATTTAAAAAAATATAATCTGTGAATTACCAGAATGAACAGAATTTAATTA
>NW_015719711.1:0-279 GCF_001515625.1 Sinocyclocheilus rhinocerous
TTTTTTGTCAAGATTTATTCATGTTAGGATTGATTTATTTAAGACTTGTATCTGTGGTGCACTATTTGTATTCCACTACTTATGATATATAGCAGGAAAAAGAACAATTTAATAATCCTGCTGAGTAGCTCCATGTGAAAAATGACTATGATGATTAAACTGCCTGTTGTAATAGATGGCGAGACGAGAAGAGAAGTCAACCTCCTGGGCTGTCTCTAAGACCTATCGTGGGAAGATCTTCCGCAGTAATCCAACATACCACCCTGCCTAAAAATGTCC
>NW_015719712.1:0-279 GCF_001515625.1 Sinocyclocheilus rhinocerous
TATATATATAACCAGAATAAAGAATAACCAGAATAAAGAAAGTTGCCTTTTTTATTTAAATACTTCAAGCTGCATTATTTCATCAAATAGAATCCAAACATATTGATGACACTGATAAATGCTTATAAATCAAAACGTTTTTCATAAGATTTGTGAACCTGAGAGCACAATTAGACCCCTAGATCATAATTCCTTTTAATTTCCTCTTGACGTGGAGAGGTTTCTAGTTAGTTAATTAAAATCATAGCAGTGTAAATGATTTGTTCAGGGCTTCTGACA
>NW_015719713.1:0-279 GCF_001515625.1 Sinocyclocheilus rhinocerous
TGTGAAGCTATTAGAATAATTATACTGTAAATGTTAAATAATCAATTATTGTAGTAAATAAAGTAGCTAGTTTTAAACAAATCATATATCATATACACTACTGGTCAAAAGCTTTTTGAAAGCAGTCTCTTATGCTCACCAATGCTGCATTTATTTGATCAAAAAATACAGCAAAAACAGTAATATTGTGAAATATTATTACTATCCAAAGACCTGTTTTCTGTTTTAATATATTTTAAAATGTAATATATTCCTGTGAAGGCAAAGCTGAATTTTCAG
>NW_015719714.1:0-279 GCF_001515625.1 Sinocyclocheilus rhinocerous
ACACACCAGCATTATCCTACTCGGCTCCTCCCGGCCGCAGACGCAGGTTTGACCGATTTAAGCATCCATAAACAACACAAAACAGGCATGTTGAGTTTCTGCTAGCAATTAGAAAAAAAAATCACCTCCTGCATTTCGTGCCACAGCAATGACGTCATGTGCAAACAACCCCCAGAATCCCCTCCAATCCACGATTAATACGAGGGAACTTAATTCGTAGCCATGATTAAACTAAAACTAGAGAACAAATAAATAAGTAGTGGGAAGAAATTCTTAATT
>NW_015719715.1:0-279 GCF_001515625.1 Sinocyclocheilus rhinocerous
ACACACACACACACACTTTTTAATAACATAATTCATGCTACACAAAACTGTGAGCTACTGTATTGTTTGTTTCACAAACATGAATTCTTTAAATTCTGTCATTATTTGCTCACCATTGTAATGTTCTAAACCTGTACGACTTTCTCTCATCCATATAAAACAAAAAGGGATGCTTAGCAGTATGTCCAAGCTGCTCTTTTCCAAACAACAAAAACATTTAGGGATTAGCTTTTTAGCATTTATCTTAATTTCTGGACAAATTGTAAAAAAAAAAAAAAA
>NW_015719716.1:0-279 GCF_001515625.1 Sinocyclocheilus rhinocerous
ACACAGAACGATGGCCTGAGAGGAAGCACAAAAGCAACATGCTGATGAGCGAGACCGGCTTTGGTTACACTATCTGAATAAAATATATTTATGTCCTTAAAAAACTAATTTCAACAGTGTAGAAGCATAAAAGGTACTTGTTTGTGCACTGACATCCTTTAACAGAGCTCTACTAAGAATTAAACAGGCTATTTCTGCTCTGAAATTTCAATATGCAAATCAGGATTTCCACAACTTTTGAATTTCTATATTTTCACATGAGCTTTCCTGTCACTTGAG
>NW_015719717.1:0-279 GCF_001515625.1 Sinocyclocheilus rhinocerous
TTTTTGTTGAAAATGTTTTCAACTCTAAAATGGTTTACAGCTGATTGCATTTATGATTTTGACTGACAGATGAAATCGACCGGTCATTGTTTTTAAAGACCAGGGAAAGTATGCTTCTCCTGTTTGTCATCCTTTGCCTCTTTCTCTTGCGGTGTGTAGAGTATTGACACGACCTCCGACACGGAGGGTCTCGCTTCAATATTCTCAGACGAAACAGTCAATCAGTCGATACAAGCGCTCTCTGCCGCTTGACTGTCAAAAGCTTGACTGCAGAATCCA
>NW_015719718.1:0-279 GCF_001515625.1 Sinocyclocheilus rhinocerous
GGTAAGGGGATCAAAAATACAGTATCTCTGTAATATAATTTTTATGCAGTGCCAGCAATGAAAGATTTCAATTAAAAATATTATAGTAAAATGTCTCCACACCAATATATTTAGAATATAATTTTAATGTACTGTATAAGGATTCATGAAGTTTTTTTTACATTTCTACATCTGTTCAAAGATTAGGGACAGTGAGATGTTTTTTAAAGAAATGAATGCTTATATTGAGCAAGGATTAGGTTGATCAAGAGTGGCAGTAAACACATTTATAATGCAACA
>NW_015719719.1:0-279 GCF_001515625.1 Sinocyclocheilus rhinocerous
AAATGTTATTTATTCCTGTGATGCAAAGCTGAATTTTCAGCAGCCAGCTTATGGGCTTCATTACATGTGTGGCACTAAAGTAAGTCATGTTTCCCAGCCCACTGAACTGATGCAAATTATTGGTCAGTTACACCAAAATACATAATAAACAGAAAATATTTGAAGAGTTCATTTGCAAAAACATATAACTCCGTTTTTAACAATTTTCAAAAATCATGTTTTTTTTGTTTTTTAATTGTGCATTCCAATTAATCTCAATCAAACTACAGTTGGGTTATT
>NW_015719720.1:0-279 GCF_001515625.1 Sinocyclocheilus rhinocerous
ACCATATATATTTATATATTTCCTCTTATACAGCTTATTTTGCAATGCATAAGTAGGCTATTTTCTTTGAATTTGCAACGCTTCTGATTCATTAGCCGCTATGAGCAAATAACTAGAAGAATAACTGTGCAGTAAACTATAAAACTGAACTACAAACCAGTGTGATTATGATAGTGAATTAAAACTACATAATAACAGCCTACAAACCCGTTTCCAATATTAAGCAGCATAATGGACTGCTTTACAGGTAAAATAACTGTAAGAATGACACCGGAAGTC
>NW_015719721.1:0-277 GCF_001515625.1 Sinocyclocheilus rhinocerous
CCACCCCCCCCACACACACACCTACACACACACGCACACACACACACACACACACACACACACAAGGGGTTTGCAAAGGTGCTTCCTGCGTAGTGAGTCAGAGGGCTCCTGGTTCACTCAAGTCTTCCTGAGGCGTACATTAAATTACTAACGGCCATTGCAAAACACAGATGCACACACAAACACACTAACACATCAACTGACACACCAGGCCGATTATGCCAGGTATGATTACATCACCTACTGCCCACAACCACAGCGGCCACAGAGATCATCA
>NW_015719722.1:0-279 GCF_001515625.1 Sinocyclocheilus rhinocerous
AAAAATAAGTTTTAAGTGAAGATTTAAAAACACTAAGACAGTCCAAATGTCTGTTCTCAGTGGGAAGAGAATTCCAGAGTTTTGGAGCCACAGAAGAAAAAGCCTGATCACCCATAAAACGTAAACGCGTTGAAGGAACAATTAAAAAGCCAGAATCAGAAGAGCGGAGATTTCATCTAGGGGTGTAGACAGTTAAAAGTTCAGACAGGTATTGTGGTGCTGAACCATGCAAGGCCTTGTAGGTAAGCATGATGGCAATATGAACTGTTAATGGCAATA
>NW_015719723.1:0-279 GCF_001515625.1 Sinocyclocheilus rhinocerous
ACTATTACGTGAAAAAGTATGCAAGAATAAAAAACTGATATAAACAATCAAGCAGTTGAGATTAGCTATATACTATACAGTATATCGCCACATGTGAGTATACTGTATTCATGCGGAAAAAAGTTGGACGTACTTATATATCCAACTTTATATTAGAAGCTTTGCGATAATATGGTTCAACAATCACGTAGCCGAGTTTTGTATATATGCGAGTATACTAATTAAGTTAATACTGTATAAATAAGACACATTTTTATTCTAATTTGAATCACATTTTTT
>NW_015719724.1:0-279 GCF_001515625.1 Sinocyclocheilus rhinocerous
CAAAATGAGCTTACAATAGCAGAAGTAAGCCTTTTTAATGAAATTTAAGGTCCATGTTTAATTAAATTGTCAATGAAATGAAAATGTTGAAAAAAATGTTTAAGAGACTGTTGTTCAATTTAGATTTGTACATGCACTATATCCATACATTTTATTCTAATGCCACAAATAATCCTACATACTTAAATTATATGGGACTTCTTTAGAGAAAGTGTCAAAATCTAAGCAGTTTATTCTTTAATTTTCTTCCTTGTAAATATCTGGTAACATGTTTTAGAT
>NW_015719725.1:0-279 GCF_001515625.1 Sinocyclocheilus rhinocerous
TCACTGATGCTTTTGTCATAGTATGGTTTAAAATGTTGTCATCATTTAGTTATAAGACTTCCATTCATCTTTGAAAAAAGTATTTTAATGAAACCGGAAAGATTTAAGTTTCGGAAAAAGTCCTTTATACCAAATTTTTTAAAAAAGCTCATAAAGAGGATGTACAAGAAATCCATATAAATCAAGTGGTTTACTCAAAATCTTCTGAAGGGACATGACTAGGGCTGGGTATAAATTGTAGCATAAATCTGCATGATTAGGGACTCCAGTTATGAGCAA
>NW_015719726.1:0-279 GCF_001515625.1 Sinocyclocheilus rhinocerous
CAAACAAAAATAAAATGTACAAAAATCAATGCCATTCTTTATACTCGTTTAAAATTGTTTAAAGTTTTTCCGCAAATAATAAAAGTATGAAAAAAAAGTAAACAAGTTTCACCCAAAAGTGTTTGTCATATTTCTGCTGTCGCCGAAAAACAACTAAACTGTTGTCTGTTTTAGGGTTTCCTCAGCCTGCAGCTGTAAAAAAATATATAATATACTTAAGTAAAGCAATGGGCCGAGTCTGACCAAATGCAACATTAGATCATTGACAACAGCTAAAAT
>NW_015719727.1:0-279 GCF_001515625.1 Sinocyclocheilus rhinocerous
AAAGATCGAGAATCTCGCCAAGTCAAACCCACAGGTAAACGGCTCCGTATGACTCGTGTGGGCAGAACTCATTCATTTTACTAGCAATAGTCACTTATTTACATTAATATATTTAGGGCCCTATGAAATCCGTTTTATTTTTTTCCAAATTCTGTTTTGTACATTTTTATTTTTCTGGATTCTGTTTTTTTTTTTCTTTTCTTTTTTTCTTTTTTTTTTCTCCCGACTCCTTTATAATAGTTAAATTAAATTGTATTAATCAAAAAGCATGTCTAATTA
>NW_015719728.1:0-279 GCF_001515625.1 Sinocyclocheilus rhinocerous
CGATTTCAGTTATTTCAAAGGTCCTTACAACCTAAAACAGCAAAATAACCAAAACTCACAAAGACACTGACCAAGCAAATAAATAAAGCAAACAATAGGAAAAAGATGACTAATTATTTCCATGTTTTTGCCACAAAGTTACGTTTTATGTACGGAAAACACATACCCTCTTTCTCCCGCTCTCTCTCCCTTACAAACGCACACACAGAAACATGTTGTCAGCGCTGCTTTGACGATTTTATCAGTAAAATAGCTCAATAGCTTAAAAGCTACATGTCA
>NW_015719729.1:0-279 GCF_001515625.1 Sinocyclocheilus rhinocerous
ACTGAAACAGAAAATCTCGGAAACCGAAAATCTCGTAACACCGTTCACTCTCCGCGGTGACGTCAGCGGAAGCGTCCGCAGTCTTTTAGATCAAGATGGCGACGTCGACCAGGAAGTAGGTAAACAACCGTACAGGGGTAGAAAATATGGATTAACCCCTTCAAACCGCGTTTACCGATCAAGAAAAACCCAGATTGAGTGGTCGTTAGTGCTCGTGGAGGGGTTTCGCGGACAGGGGGGTTTAATTAACGCGCGGTGAGTGAGTTTTCTGTCAGGTTA
>NW_015719730.1:0-279 GCF_001515625.1 Sinocyclocheilus rhinocerous
TTCGATGGTCCACTTTAGACACTCTACTAACTGTAAGTAACTTTGCAACTACATGTTAACTAACTCTCATCAGAGCATTTGAAGACTGTTAGGTTAGGGTTAGTAGAATAAGCTGCCGTACTTGCAAAGATAATTACAGTCAGTAGGACATCTGTTGAGCGACCATCAAAATAAAGTGTGATTAGATATAAAGCAGACGGTCTACTAATACTCTAACCACTGCTGGTTTAGCTGCACAGTTACTTACAGGCAGCAGAACACCTAAAGTGGACTATTAAA
>NW_015719731.1:0-279 GCF_001515625.1 Sinocyclocheilus rhinocerous
ACACACTCAATCACACACACACACACACTCTCACACACACACACGTGCATCCATCCTCATTGTGTGGCGATGTTGAGTGTGTGTTTGCTACCGCAGGATGCCGTGTTCTTCCGCTGCGGAGACACGCTGAGCGTTAAGGGCATGACGTATCTGACCAACTCGCTCTTCGACTACCGCAGCCCAGAGAACAACGGAGTCCAAGCAGAATTCATACTGGATGGAAACCTGCACAGGGTACGATTACAGACGTCTGTCTGTCTGTGTGTGAGTGAGTGAGTG
>NW_015719732.1:0-279 GCF_001515625.1 Sinocyclocheilus rhinocerous
ATGAGCTCTGCTGACCCCGCCCCTCTCTTCCATGGGGTGATGAGCCGTTCTAATGATACTGTTTACTTTAGCCAGAACTTGCTAACTAGCACATTATTAGGAAAGGCCATTTACAAAGATTCATAAAATAACCTTATACTCGCTTCTTCTGTAGGAATGTTTCGCGTGAACATAGATGCATTTAGGTAGATGGGGGGTTGCATTCCCTTAAAAAAAAAAGTAATCCACTGCGTCCTCAGATGTCGGGAGTAAATGATGACTGCTATGTTCATTATTACA
>NW_015719733.1:0-279 GCF_001515625.1 Sinocyclocheilus rhinocerous
TAAAACACGTGCATATACACCTATAAATTACTCACATATACATGTTGGATGTTCAAAAAATATATATGAAATACACGTGCACACTAATATGAAATCTATACCAATACATCTTAAGACTTAAGATGTTCTCATTAACAACCCAGATCCATAAACCCCAGGCTATAATCACCCCAAGCTCACTTGATTGATCTACAGCTTTTATCATAAAGCAGTTGCTGTGTATGTGGGATCTTTATTACGGTGCTTGAAAGGCAAGACTGCATTGATATTCCTCAAACA
>NW_015719734.1:0-278 GCF_001515625.1 Sinocyclocheilus rhinocerous
CAGCAAATCAGCATATCATGTGACACTGAAGACTGGAGTAATGATACTGAAAATTCAGATATTTTAAATTGTAATAATATTTCACAATATTATTGTTTTTACCATATTTTTCACCAAATAAATGCAGCCTTGGTGAGCAGAAAATACTTTTTTCGAAAACATAAAAAAACGTAGTAATTCTAAACTTCTGACCAGTAGTGTATGCTATGGATTGAGCTCAAGGTCAATGAAACTTGACCATTCAGTCTTCAAAACATCAAATCATTGACTCACCCAAT
>NW_015719735.1:0-278 GCF_001515625.1 Sinocyclocheilus rhinocerous
ACAGCTTGTAACACTCCAAAGAGAAAGGAAAACTTGAAATCGCAAGTGAGTCAAATAAAAAGAAGAGCCAATAAGGTCAACTAGCACTTCAAATGATATCATGTCAGTGTGATTTTATAGTTCCATAAGGGTCAATGTGAATTTTTTTTTTTTCAGGTAACAATGTGAAAAATGTGCCTCGTGGTACAATTTAAATATAAAAAAAAAATAATTCAAACAAAAAATATTTTTGCGACTACATAAACTTGATTACATGATGTTGTAATCAAGAACTTAAT
>NW_015719736.1:0-279 GCF_001515625.1 Sinocyclocheilus rhinocerous
AGTACCACAGCAAAAGTGATGTTCTTCTAAAAGCCGGGCTGATCAATGTGAAGGCATTTCCTCTTTCTGTCTGAATACAAACAGTTCTGTTAGTTGCACTCAAGTGCATTTACACTCATATAAACGCAGAAATGAATGTGTAGAGTTATACATACTGTATAGAGAAATGAGTGCCTCTTTTTTCATTGCCAGATACTTCCTAACTATTCAAAAATACCTACCTACTGTCTCAAACTATTTATATATTTTGGAATGAGGCTTCATTATTACATATTACAT
>NW_015719737.1:0-279 GCF_001515625.1 Sinocyclocheilus rhinocerous
AAAAAAAAAAAAAAAAAAAAAAAACTATATAAATACACTACCATTTACAAGTTTGGGCTCTGTAAGATTGTTTTAAAAAGAAATTAATACTTTTATCCAGCAAGGATGTATTACATTGATCAAAAGTGTCAAGAGAGATATTTAAAATCTTACAAAAAAATTATTTTTCACATAAATGCTCTCTAAATTTTTTCATAAAAAAATTATGCAACACTGTTTTCCACATTATTAATAATAAGAAATGAGCACCAAATCAGCATATTAGAATGATTTCTGAAG
>NW_015719738.1:0-279 GCF_001515625.1 Sinocyclocheilus rhinocerous
ATACAGTCTGTGAGCAAAGTTCACGCCGCGTGAGGTTTCGTCGCTGCATGTAGTAGGTACCATCAATCCTTTTGATTTATTAGATCTTACAGCGGTCACAGAGCCCCATTTACACAACTTCTGTAAGCTGATATCTATATATACAGCGTGCTGGATGTGTTCCAGATGTCCTCAAACAGCACCACATCATAAAAACCTGTATTTCCAGATCTCATACTTCAGCCTGGGACCTGGAGGCTTTTACAACCCTAATTACATCCACTTGATGGTGTTGATAAC
>NW_015719740.1:0-279 GCF_001515625.1 Sinocyclocheilus rhinocerous
ATATCTTCACGTAGCGCCGTTTTTCCCTGTTTTTATAAAGTAGCCCGTTTCGGTGAATGGCATCAAAGTGAATCGCAAACACAATTTCAGACATTTTAAGACCGATTTGATCAATAGTAATTCATACGCGAATCTGACGTTTAGTTTAGAGTTTAGTTTAAAAAAAAATATATTAAAAAATACCTATGTCTTCACAGAACCGTCCACTTGGAGCACATATTTTTCTTCTGAAAATGTATTATATACAATATCCAGTAAAAAAAAAAAAAATGTTGTTGA
>NW_015719741.1:0-279 GCF_001515625.1 Sinocyclocheilus rhinocerous
ATACCTCTATCAAATGGAAGAGAGCAAAGAAAACTTCCATCTGTCCCTTCGACTCAAGACGTCTGCAGCAGAGGGCACAGTGATGTCCTCCAATGCCTCTGACTGGGGAAAATTAGAGGTACGACATTTTTCAAACACACTGACAAAAGCGTCTTTAGCTTATTCTTTTGTCGTGCACAAAAAGCTTACTTTGTGTGAATTGCTGTAGGTAAAAAAAATCTAAAATACAAAAAGTCCCTGCCATCCAGATCACAATAGAACGATCACAGGAAACTTCAC
>NW_015719742.1:0-279 GCF_001515625.1 Sinocyclocheilus rhinocerous
GGACACATATTTTGCACGGATGATGCTCATTGCAGAATATACAGTATGTGCTACTTAATATATCTGTTTTTTTCACTCACATCAGTTGTTGCTGATTTTCTGTTTTAAATCAATAATATTAATGATAATGCTAAATGATTAATAGGAGCACATTACTGGAGTTGATGAAGAGGTACTTGAGGCTTACTAATGGACATTAGAAAATAAAATGTTGGGAGACCCTTAAATAAAATAATACAAATCTAAAATAAAAAATAATTTAATGTCAGGATAGTCTGG
>NW_015719743.1:0-279 GCF_001515625.1 Sinocyclocheilus rhinocerous
AGCCAAGCATAAGAATACTAATGTAAATTTGTTAACCCACAGTAATAATTTTTAACCGATTAATCACCTATTTTAGTTTTCTGCATGTTTTTTTAAAAAACACACAAAAAATAAATTTTACGTTTTTGAGAGGAAAATAAAAAAGAGAAGTTACATAGGCTATAAGTGGATAAATATTTATACTAATATTTATATAATATTTATACTAATGGATAAATATAATTGCAGTAGGCTATATAATAATAATAATAATAATAATTCCTTACATTTATATAGCGC
>NW_015719744.1:0-279 GCF_001515625.1 Sinocyclocheilus rhinocerous
ATCAACATTGGCTACCAGAAATCACTTACTCTGCCTTTAAATAACACACACAAAAAAGAAAATTCACAAAAGAATACACTGCACTTTTTAACGTGACATTACTGTAACTTTTTTGCACGTCTTAAATGTTATTATTTTTCATCTTTAATAATTAATATTTAAATGTTTTATTACATAAAATATTATATTGTAAAAAAATCAACAATTATAAATACTAAAATGTATTAAAAAATCATTTTTGTTAATAAAATTACTAGAAAATCTTATAAGTTGATAATG
>NW_015719745.1:0-279 GCF_001515625.1 Sinocyclocheilus rhinocerous
ATAGGTCTAACTCAATCTGACCTAATGACATCATTATCATATGGCGCAGCTGATTGGTTCTTCAGCAGCCAATGAGCTTGCTGCTCAACAGTCAAATACTTGGCTAGCGCTAGCTGTAGCAGTTGCAAAACGCTTAAGAAACCCTCCACCTTTCTCAGCTCCACCTGTAGATTCTGCTATGGGGTGATTCATGTATGTTATATATGGGGGTTATTTCATATGTTAGATGTGCATCAGCAATATTCCTTACATGCTCACAGCAGCATGTTGTGGATGTAT
>NW_015719746.1:0-279 GCF_001515625.1 Sinocyclocheilus rhinocerous
TTTTTGAAGGGATAGAAAAAAAAAAGTGATCTGACCTTCCTTTCAAAGACTGCAAAGCCTGCATCAGCAGCTTTTGAGGGTCTTTGGTCATCTCCTCCAGACTTGAGAAGAGGTGAAGGAGAACGGACAATTTCTTTCTGCCTGTTCTGGATTTTCGCCCATCGCTCCATGTCTTTCATTATCTGATGATCAGATCCAAAATTACCACACAGATCTAACACAGTGCTTGCTGTTGTTAATAAAAAACTGAACGTGATGCAAATTATGTCATGATGTTGA
>NW_015719747.1:0-279 GCF_001515625.1 Sinocyclocheilus rhinocerous
TATGCAAAGCACTTTGAATCACCATTTTGTATGAAATGTGCTTTATATTAATAAACTTGCCTTATCTTTTTAAAAATCGGCTTCAAAAACAATCACTACAAAACTACAGTAGCAAAACATATATTTGTTACATCAACATGCATTTGAATGCCCAAAAACACACATTTACTCACATTCACAACCTCAGAGAGAACACAAAGAGCTTAAGAGAAAAAAAGAGAAAAATAAGTTCTTACATTATTTGATCTGAAACTTATTCATATTTCTAAATCTGGCACT
>NW_015719748.1:0-279 GCF_001515625.1 Sinocyclocheilus rhinocerous
ATCGAATAGTCGAATAAAATCGACGAATCGCGACAGCCCTACTTAAAATTAAATACTCCTTTTTTATACCGTATATTATAATGTTGTGATGTCTAAATTCACTTGTAGCATTTTAAACATTTGATGTTAGATTTTACTATTTAATTTCCTATTTATTTACACAAAATAGTATATAATTTATCGGTTATTGACCAGGATTTTATTATCAGCATAATCTCAAATGGTGTGTCTCTCTGTCTCTCCACAGAAAGAAGTTGATCGTGTGACTCTAGCAGTGTG
>NW_015719749.1:0-279 GCF_001515625.1 Sinocyclocheilus rhinocerous
TCTTCTCAATGTTAACTGTTCACTTTCTTTAGGACACGCCTAAAAGCTATATTTCATAAAAATAAAAAAAAACCTGGCAGATTATCAAACCACTTATCACTTGACCCAGAA
Source organism: Sinocyclocheilus rhinocerous (assembly GCF_001515625.1). NCBI lineage: Eukaryota > Metazoa > Chordata > Actinopteri > Cypriniformes > Cyprinidae > Sinocyclocheilus > Sinocyclocheilus rhinocerous. The sequence continues at coordinate 112 of NW_015719749.1, forward strand.
GAATTGGTTCATTATAGACCAATCCCATTTCTACCATTTATGTCTATAATAATAGGAAAAAGTTCATCATCTCCACTATGTTCAGTTTTGTAGTTTAGTTGTCATTTATTATTTAAGCCCCATTATAGCAGAAATACTGTGCTTAAAGTTAATTCTCTTAGGGCTGCA
>NW_015719750.1:0-279 GCF_001515625.1 Sinocyclocheilus rhinocerous
ATATACCTGTGCTACTTATGACTGGTTTTGTGCTCCAGGGTCACACTTATAAGTGAATTAATGAAAGAAAAGGTTTTAATAATTGGACATGAAGCAGCGTTCTGACCAACGTTACAATGTTATGTCTATTACGTGATCACGTCTAGCGGTAATTGTGCGCGATGACGTAAAGTAACGTAGCCATGCACAGCAAAGCGCGCCAAGGTAGGGCTGCGCGCTTAGTACGCACACACACAGTACGCAGTGGAGTAAAAAGTGGCGCAGGTGTGTAAAAAAAAA
>NW_015719751.1:0-279 GCF_001515625.1 Sinocyclocheilus rhinocerous
ATTCCTTCCGTTTTCCTTCAAGACCCTGAATCTGCTTTTGGCAGAAGTCAGAATGTTCATGGAATAACGGAGGGCTTACTCAAGAAACCCAAGAAGCCAGCAGACCTTATAAGCTCTGGAAAATGTCTCACCCTTTACAGCTGTTTGCTTGATCTTGCTTAAGGTTAATATAAATATAAAAATAGATCAAGGTTGTGGCAATTTGTCTTCTGCTGTATCTGAAGCAGTGATGGTAAAGAGATCATGTGAGATCCAGTGAGATGTGTGTTTTGCTTTTTG
>NW_015719752.1:0-279 GCF_001515625.1 Sinocyclocheilus rhinocerous
ATTATCAATGCTGCTCAATATTTTTGTAGAAATGTGATACTTTTAGGATTCTTTGATGAATGGAAAGTTCAATGAACAGCATTTATTGGAAAATAACTTTTTTTAGTAAGATTATAAGAGTCTTTATACATTTGATAAAGTAACGTGTCCTTGCTAAATAATCTTTCTTTCTTTCTTTCTTTCTTAATCTTTCCCCAAACATCTGAAGGGTTGCGTATCATGGTTTCCACAAAACTATGAAGCGGCACAGCTGTTTTCAACACTGATTATAAAAAGAAA
>NW_015719753.1:0-279 GCF_001515625.1 Sinocyclocheilus rhinocerous
TCTCTTTCTTTTTGCTGTTTTTCATACTGTGATCTCTGATTTTCATTCTCTCTCTTCATTTCTTCGTTTTTTTGATAATATTCAGCTCTTTGCTGTTTTTCCTCTGCTGATCGTTTCTGGTTTTCAATCTCTCGTTTTTCCTGTTCTGTTTTCTCTTTTTCTTCAAAAAAGACTTTTTCCTCTATTTTTCTCAGTTGATTTTCCATTTTTATTCTCTCCTCATCTGCTCTTTGCTTCTCTTCCTCGAGTCTCTTCAACATGTCTCTCATGTCCAGCTCA
>NW_015719754.1:0-278 GCF_001515625.1 Sinocyclocheilus rhinocerous
AATTTAAGGGGGTCTGAATACTTTCCGTACCCACTGTAAGTAATTGTGACCCCAGACTAATTTCTACTTCAAAAGAGCAAAAGTGAATGAGTAAAAAACTTCATCCACAAGTCATAATTTGTCTTAACAATATTAAATAATGAAACATTTTACTTGATTATTTACCTGATACTTACAAAACTGTTTTTTTTTTTCATTCAGCCGATGTATAAGACAAAAAAATAACTGAATAAAATTTAGGAAATAAATAAAATGTATTATAAAATAAAAATAAATAA
>NW_015719755.1:0-279 GCF_001515625.1 Sinocyclocheilus rhinocerous
ATTATTAATTTATATTAATATAGTCGCTTGCAATGTGGGCAGGGCAGTATTTCTCTATTAGTTCTACTGGATCTCAGTGCTGCGTTTGATAGTATCGACCACAACATTCTTTTGAGTAACTACAAAATTATGTTGGCATTAGAGGAATTGCATTGTCATGGTTCAAATCTTATTTATCTGACCGTCATGAATTCGTAGAAGTGAACGACGAGATATCATATCGATCACAAGTACATGGAGTGCCACAAGGCTCAGTACTAGGACCGTTGCTTTTCACAC
>NW_015719756.1:0-279 GCF_001515625.1 Sinocyclocheilus rhinocerous
ATTTAAATTATTATATATTTGTTTTAAAATATTATTATTTTTTCAGTTCTAAAATAAATAGTTCCCCCACTCCAAATTACCGGTAGTTAACTTAAATTAAATATAAAACAAGATATGAAACCTAATGGCATTTATTTAATTATTTGTTTATTTATTTTACTACATTTGCTATATTAATTCATTTTATTTACATTTTAGTTTAAATTATTTATTATAATAATTATTATTTTTAAAAATTATAACTTATTACTAGATTTATTTTTAGATCCAAGTTGCCAC
>NW_015719757.1:0-279 GCF_001515625.1 Sinocyclocheilus rhinocerous
ATTTAAACAGCTCATTTACATCATACACCAAAATTTTATTAAAGACAAAAAAACATTAAGGAAAGTTTGAATTTTCTATCCATTATATAGAGTGAACGTGACTGCTATGTTATTAACTAAAATGAGAACAGTTAAAGCATTTATGTTACTTGAAACAAAATAAATGTAAACTGAAATAAAATAAAATGTATATATAAAAAAAACTTTCAGTTATACTTTATACTTTCAGTAAATATTAGTGCTGTCAAACGATTAATCGCAAATTAATCGCATCCAAAA
>NW_015719758.1:0-279 GCF_001515625.1 Sinocyclocheilus rhinocerous
AAATTAAGTACCTACTCATTGAGTATGCGGTTTCGGACGCAGCCAGTGTGACCGATATAGACCTAACCATATAACAACTGCTTAGTTAAAAATGTAAAATTCAAAGGTAAAAGCATGTAATTAGTGAATTTGAGTTTAATGTTTGTTTATTTTCAGGAATAATCTATGAACACCACATTTGGCTTTATTTAATTAGATTTTTTTTATAAGTACAGTAAAGATGAGAAGGAAAACAACACCCAAAACAGCAAATAGGGCCTGTCTCAAGCATTTAAATAA
>NW_015719759.1:0-279 GCF_001515625.1 Sinocyclocheilus rhinocerous
AAAATACTAAATAATAAAATAAAAATACTAACTAATACTAATATAAAATTCTAACTAATACTAATGCTAATATACTAACTAATACTACCAGTACTACCAGAATTTTCATTTTTTGGTGAACTATCCCAAGCTCAAAAATATATAATCAGCGTTCAGATTCGAGCTCTCTTGTATTAAAATGAATACAGGCTGGTATGATTTGATTTTTTTTACTTTACTTGTGCTCTGTTGTACAGATGTTCAAGTCATAACAAAGTGATTATTGAAGCATCAACAAAC
>NW_015719760.1:0-279 GCF_001515625.1 Sinocyclocheilus rhinocerous
ATTTTTATATTTTATAATTAAATGTATTTATATTAATTATATAAGTGTATTTATTTGTAATATATAAGTGCAATATGTAGTTGTAATTAATATATAAATTATGTATAATAATATAATATATATAGTGTATATATTTGTAATATATAAGTGGAATATATAGTTATAATTATTATATTATATATATATATATATTAAATTAATAATAGTTTTATATGTTATAATAATTATTCTTAATTTGTTTATATATATATACAGTGGTGTGAAAAAGTGTTGGCCCCC
>NW_015719761.1:0-279 GCF_001515625.1 Sinocyclocheilus rhinocerous
AGGCTGACAACAGAGATTGTGATATAATAAAACATATTCAGATAGAATTTGGTCTGAGAAGAGTTTTTCTGACAGGAAAATGTATTTTTCTGAGCTAACTTTGTAAAAATCATGAACATATCTTGATTTGAGTTAATGTTAGGAAGAAATGACAGTATAATAAAATATATTCTGAAAGGATTTGGCGTGAGAGGAGGGTTTCTGACATGAAAATGCATTTGAGGATTTTTTTTCTCTCAAATTAATGTAACTTAATGTACCATAATTTCTTCATGACCT
>NW_015719762.1:0-279 GCF_001515625.1 Sinocyclocheilus rhinocerous
ATTTTGAGATCCATATTTTCACACTGAGGACAACTGAGGGACTCAGTTATATATATTTATTTATTATGATGATAATAATACATATTATGCATTACATGACATGCAAATCTGTAACGCATATAATTGTCTATAGTGAAATTGTCTCTCCAGTTACAATTTAGCATATTTTTGGAATTAATAATGAATGATTCCAAAATAACTGAATCAGATTGTTACAAAAAGATTGGCATGTAACCACTTTCAAATCTCGCAGTCATGCATAGCAATCATCACTAATCA
>NW_015719763.1:0-279 GCF_001515625.1 Sinocyclocheilus rhinocerous
CCAGTCTTCAGTGTCACACGATCCTTCAGAAATCATTTGAATATGATGATTTGCTATGAATTCTTTTTGGCTCAGTTTATTCATGATTGTGGTTAATATTAGCAGTGTTGGAAATACTTTTTGCTGCCTTTTTTTTTTTTTCAGAAACCATGATATAGTTTTCTTTTATAGAATGTTCAATGAACAGCATTGATTCGAAACAGAAATATTTTGTAACACTATTAACGTAATAGGGCACTAATTTCTTTATTCTTCATTCTTTTCTTTTTCTTTTTTCAT
>NW_015719764.1:0-279 GCF_001515625.1 Sinocyclocheilus rhinocerous
AAAATAGTAGAGATTTGGTGATTTGGAAGCTCTCCATTGAAATCTGGAGCTTCAATACACACTCAAGCCTTAAAATTTACAATTCTGACATTAGTAACTGTAAACCTTTATACATGATATACAGATTCATGCAATGTATGCTTCCTTTATTTAACAGATCGAATAATCATTTCTCACCAAATGTGCATTTAATGATCCATGTTAGTCTTCCTTTAGATTTTTTTAAATTAAAACATAAATAAATAAATAAATAAATAAATACATACATACATACATACA
>NW_015719765.1:0-279 GCF_001515625.1 Sinocyclocheilus rhinocerous
ATTGGGCAGGCCTTCACAAAAGGGCGTTTAATTACAAAAAAAAAAAAATTGCCTAGACAAAACGGCACTTTGGGCATCAAGGGGAAATGGGGTTGGTGCACCGCACCCCCCTCTGCACGTGCCTGCATACCACTGACAGTAACAGTGAATATCTTGTATAAAGTTTGTTTGCTGCTGCTGATTTTTACTGTACAGAGTCTAGAGTCTGTGGTTTTGCATATGCAGTTTTACAGCTGATTAGTTCATCTTATGGTTACTTCATAAAGCGTATGCAGATTA
>NW_015719766.1:0-279 GCF_001515625.1 Sinocyclocheilus rhinocerous
GTTATAAAGAGAAAAATCTGTCAATACAGCTCTAAATCAATTTTTTACACCAGTCACAGCTGCTTATTATGCCTTTAATCCCTTAAATGGATAGTTAACCCAAAAATTATATTCTTTACTTATGCATGTCATTTCAAACGTTTATGACTTTCTTTCTTCCATGGATTTGCGATTTGGAATGACATGAATGACGTGATGACACAATTTTCATTTTTGTATAAACTATCCTTTTAAAGACTGTTTCCTGAAATAAACTTCACTCACTGCACTTTCTTCCAG
>NW_015719767.1:0-279 GCF_001515625.1 Sinocyclocheilus rhinocerous
TTTCAAACATTACAAAGGCTATTGTATTGTTCAGATAAGATACCCTGGATTGCATTAGGTCTGTCTGTTTTACAAAGTATTGGGGGAATTGGATTAGCTAAGCAATTGTTTTTAGTTGAAAAATCTTTTGTTTCAAAAGTAAGTGTTTCTTCTTCTAACTTTTATGTATCTGTATTAAAAGCCTGGCAAGTGGTTACAAAATTTAGAGATGATAGTGAACATTATGGTGTCTTAGAACCATTGTTTTTTAATCCTCTCTTTAAAATGAATTCTTCTATT
>NW_015719768.1:0-279 GCF_001515625.1 Sinocyclocheilus rhinocerous
AATATTAATAAATGATTCGTGAAAACTACTTGACAGCGCCGCCTGTTCATTAACACCTGAATAATGACTTGCATAGCCACTGAAATGAAACCACAAAAAGAAAATCAACATATGAAAAATAATATTTGGATTATTTCCCACAGAATAAGTCGTAATTTCCTGACAAAAATGTTCAAAATAATAACTGCACTACATTAGTTTCACCACTAGATGGAGGAAATGTCAACTCAAAATAGTAATCAACACAGCATTTTCATTAGTTTTAATTTATGAACATGA
>NW_015719769.1:0-279 GCF_001515625.1 Sinocyclocheilus rhinocerous
ATGAATGGTGAGAACAGACCCGTTTGGTAAGTGGCCCTTCATAGTGAATAATAAACTGACTTATTTCATGTTGTAATCCCTCAGATAAAACAGCACTTTCCAATCTTAATAAAAGTGAGACGAGAGACTATGAAGATGCCGGACTGTTGCTGAACTCTCCTTTCTTCTCAGTGCTGAGAAAAGAAAGAAACATTGACCTCATCATTTCCCTGGATTTCAGCAAAAGCGATCCTTTCATGGTTTTATACACACATATAGCACATGCTACAATAAAAAAAA
>NW_015719770.1:0-279 GCF_001515625.1 Sinocyclocheilus rhinocerous
TTTCTCATCATCAAAAAACAACAACAACAAAAACAACAACAACAACAAAAAACAAACTATGTAATAAAGTATTTCAGCTCACGGTCAGTCTCTGAAAAAAAAAATTATGCAATAAGATATAAACATTACAGTTTACAAGATTGGCGTCTAAGTTTTCAAAAAATAAAAATAAAAAAATAAAATAAATAAATACATAAATAAAAAATGTCTTCTCTGCTCACCAAGGCTGCATTACTTGATCAAAAATACAGTAAAAATATGAAATATTATTACAACTTA
>NW_015719771.1:0-279 GCF_001515625.1 Sinocyclocheilus rhinocerous
ATGAGGGTGCTCCAGCCTTAACCCTCTGGGGTCTGAGGGGGTTTTGGGGCCCTGGAGAGGTTTTGATATGCCCTGACGTGTGCTTTTTTTGTCAGTTTCTTATAAACATATTAATGACTAAAGTCTGATTACAGTGTATTCAGCACAAACTGAGTTACAATATTATGTGAGCAGCATACAAGTTTGTACTTTTGAGAAAACTAAATTTACGCACATCTATTTTAACATATATATATATTTGTCCAGTCCATGTTATCACTATGTCACTCATTGTGATTT
>NW_015719772.1:0-279 GCF_001515625.1 Sinocyclocheilus rhinocerous
TTTTGTTATATACTCTAGGTATAATGCAGCCTTTCTAGAATCTAATGCCAATAGTTAAGGGAGTCATTTAATGGTGCTTATGTAATGTAACAAAGGTTGCACAATAATAGCAAATGATGATAGATTTGAACAGGAAGGTTCAGTGCTGGGATATGTCAAATAGCTCTCAAAGTTGACCTTCTGCTTCCACATCCTGGTCAAAAAGCTTTCTCACAAGTGGAGGCTAAAGGCCACCTAAAATATCTCATACACATGGCAATGAACAAAAAAAAATTTATG
>NW_015719773.1:0-279 GCF_001515625.1 Sinocyclocheilus rhinocerous
ATGTAGGTAATCAGTTAGGCAATGAATTCAAATTGCATCTCTTTGTATATATAAAATCAGCTGTTTAATTAATTTAATTTCTATTTAAACAGTCAAGAAACATGAGCGATTCAGAGAAACAAACAGTCTCCCTTAAAGACAAGGATGGAGTGGAGAAAAGGGGACGAGGAAGACCAAGGAAACACCCAAAGGTATAAAATAATACTGTGTTATTAGTGATCAATTATTATAGTAATCAAGTAAACCAGTTTACTTTCTGAGCGAAAAGAAAATAATAAT
>NW_015719774.1:0-279 GCF_001515625.1 Sinocyclocheilus rhinocerous
CAATGTGGTTTTATTTTAAATTCTATTAAGCCTAGAAGTGCTTATTGGCACTTTAATATTTCTTTACTGAGTGATAGCGTTTTTAGAGATTCCTTTAAGTACTTCTGGGAGAATTATAGAAAATCCAAGTCTAATTTTAGATCAATACAACAGTGGTGGGACGTTGGTAAAGTCCAAATTAGGCAATTGTGTCAACAATACACTCGTAACGTCACTATAGATTTTAAAAAGTCTTTGGAGTCATTGGAAAATGAATTAACTGAATGTCAACAAAAAGCT
>NW_015719775.1:0-279 GCF_001515625.1 Sinocyclocheilus rhinocerous
ACCATTGTATAACTGACATTTGAGGCTTAATACTATAGAAAAAAAAATTGGGTAGTGTTTGCAGCTTGTTAATTTTCATAGATATATGGAATGCAGTTGCTTCGAACATGGCATAAACGTCATTTAAGGTAAACTGTGATAATCGTATTTCAAAGGAATAAGCGACAATTGATGGGGGGAAAAAAAACAAAAACAAAAAAACACTAAACTAAAATACTCACCTCTCAACAACAGGCCACTGGGATCACGGTATTTGGGGGTCTTGTGTGACCTGTAACA
>NW_015719776.1:0-278 GCF_001515625.1 Sinocyclocheilus rhinocerous
AAGGAAAACTTGAAATCGCATCATATGACCCCTTTAAAATTGTTCTTATGACTGAATTTGTTCATGAAATTGGTTTAAAATGATGTAATAAACTCTTTTGTATAAATGTTACTACAGGTTTGCATAGTTGCTACTATGAGCAAACACATTCTACTAGGGAGTGTTTTTTTGAATTTGTAAGTTTTTAAAATTGTTATTATGACTGAATTTGTTCATGAATTGGTTTAAAATGATGTAATATGAAACTTATGTATAAATGTTACTGCAGGTTTGAGAAA
>NW_015719777.1:0-279 GCF_001515625.1 Sinocyclocheilus rhinocerous
AGAACTATAAAAATGTTTTTTTTTTTTTTTTTTCATTTTTCTGATTATTTACATCAATATTGCTATAAAATGACAATAAATAATACAATAATAAATTTATAAAAATAACCAAATAACTAAATTATTAAATACAAAAAAAAGAAACAAAATACAACAGAACTATAAAAATGAATATTTAAAGGGCTGCACAATTTGGCCAAATTTTACTGATTATTTACATCAGTATTGCTATAAAATGATAATAAATAATACAATAATAAATGAATAAAAATAACTAAA
>NW_015719778.1:0-279 GCF_001515625.1 Sinocyclocheilus rhinocerous
ATAATAATAATAATAATAATAATAATGAAAACAAACAGATCTTAAAGAAAGAAACAGAAAGCATTTTAGGAAATATAACATTTTAATTAAAAAAGGCTACATTTAGACTGAATATAGATATTATTGTTATTACTTTGAGAAGTACATTTTAGCATACAATAGTAAAATATTTCTGTCATAATGTCTAGTTAATGTCGAGTTAAACCAATCTTTTATTTTGTGGGTTTGTGTAACGCTGCTGAAGTGACTCTCAGAGCAGCTCTGGAGATGAAGTTCATG
>NW_015719779.1:0-279 GCF_001515625.1 Sinocyclocheilus rhinocerous
GAGATGAGTGGGTCATGTTGTCGTAACCAGGGCAGTCCGAGAATTACCGAGTTATGTGGTGTAGTGATGATGTAGAAATGAATGCTCTCCGTGTGAAGGGTCCCGGTCTCCAAACATAAGTTCACGGTGGTGTGCATGACTCGTCCCTCACCCAGAGGATGTCCATCTAGCGCCTCCACTGCCAGCAAAGAATTGCAAGGGATTAGAGAAATGTTATGTTGTCGAGCAAATTCGTGTGACATGAAATTCCCCGCTGCCCCTGAGTCCAGTAGCGCTGAG
>NW_015719780.1:0-279 GCF_001515625.1 Sinocyclocheilus rhinocerous
CTCAACCAGTGCATCTCTAATTCCAATTTAGTTTTCTTGGTTTTGAAATTTTCTTGGTTTCTTTTGACTAGTCTACAATTTTAGGTTAGTGATATTATCAAACTTGTTTTTTATGTTCCAATATTTATTTTTTTTTCCTTAGAGAGGAGCAGGCCCATGAGTCTTCAAGAAATCATAATTTTCATCTCAGGTGCCAACAACATACCACCTTTAGGATTTCCAAACAAACCCACAATACAATTTCTCCATCCTGAAGACAACGGTGTGCGAATCTTCCCT
>NW_015719781.1:0-279 GCF_001515625.1 Sinocyclocheilus rhinocerous
AACACGACACTGAAATCGCTGGATAAGGAAAAACTGTCAGAGGTTTAGCAGCACTCCGTCATCAGAAAGCCTAGATCTAAACCTCATAATCGGAGCAAGTGTAAAATATTTCCTCTTGATGTAGGCTAGTTGTATTCATATTGAATTACTAATTCTTATTAAATGCCTAATCTAATCCATGTTCTCTCATTTTTATTCCTTTGCTCTCAAGGCCTGGTCATTATGCCGTCCACGGTGCTGTGAGGAGCTGAGAGAGTGACGGAGACTGAAGGCTGTTTT
>NW_015719782.1:0-279 GCF_001515625.1 Sinocyclocheilus rhinocerous
AGAGACTCAACAGCTGAAAGGGACTCAGAGCACAGATCGAATTTAAAATGTTATGTTTTTCATCTGTTACTATGATTATCACTGTCAATAATCTCAATTTCATGAGTGGCACACAAAACAATAATTTAGCAGATTCACTCCTGCATTTAAATGCAGCTGCATTAAATAATATAATTAGTAAATTGATTGTATAGAGAAAGCAAGTAAAGGACACTCCTTTTGAAATCACTGAAGTTTTCAACCATTTCAATGAAATTCTGATTTACATCATGTGTGCAC
>NW_015719783.1:0-279 GCF_001515625.1 Sinocyclocheilus rhinocerous
GGGGGGGGTGAGAGGTGGGCTCGTGTGCGTGTATGTGTGAATATGTGGATCAGGGTGGGGGGTGGGATTAGACTGTGACGGTCCAGATGGAGTGTGTGAAAACTGTACGAGTAGACGAGAGGCAGAAGGTAGCGTGTGTGTCTAACCTGCGTGAGTGTTGCTGGGGTACAGAGGAGAGGAGGCAGTGGTGGCTGTGGTGCTCGCGGGGGTGAAAGGCACAGAGAGCTGAGCGCTCAAGAGCTGCAGTCGTTCCTTCTTCATGGTGAGAGTTCGGATTTG
>NW_015719784.1:0-279 GCF_001515625.1 Sinocyclocheilus rhinocerous
AGACCTGCAGAACACAGCAGATCACACCATCACAACAATGCTTCTCTCTCGGATCGACAGTTCAGCTATTCACTTATTCACTTTTTAACACCATGCCAGCATCACGGCTATTTTCATGGCGATCTCTGAATAAATTATACAATGTATACAATTAACAAAAGGTTATAAAAGACGTTTCAGATCTACACTAGACAGAAATTCTAAAATACATTCAGGTGATACATTTTTAAATAAATCATTATAAAACGGATAGTTCCGGTGCTTGATTCTGATTGGCTG
>NW_015719785.1:0-279 GCF_001515625.1 Sinocyclocheilus rhinocerous
AGTATTAGTAAAAACATGCCATACGGTTTCTTGCTGGGTTTTGTAAGAAATATTCAATCACCTGTTTGGTTCTTTTTAAACCAATCACTACTGGAATATGTCCGTTCCTCATCGGGGTCTTTGCCGAGGCTGAATTTCGCCCCCAGTTCCCGTTTGAATAAAGTAATAATCTCTAGAGGTTCCTGGAGGGATTTAAGTCAGTTTGGAATTACATTAAGATCAGTGTCATTGCAGAGGCTATCCTACACTACTGTCTCACACTTACAGCTGTCTAAACAT
>NW_015719786.1:0-279 GCF_001515625.1 Sinocyclocheilus rhinocerous
ATTTTCTTAAAAAACATATGATGAGAGGTCATCGAAAATACATTAAACCTCTCACAAGGACAGAGATTAACATTCCAATTAAAACCAAAATAAAAACAAAGACATTCATATGAATAAAAATATATTTTTCTTCCATATTATTCCATTCCTGGCATTGCAATATTAAACTCCTTGAAAACTGAGTAAACCTCTGAAGTAAAAACCTTATCAAATTCCTTATTTTTTTTTGTCCCCGTTTAAAATAACTATACAAACATTCTATATACATTTCCCAACGCC
>NW_015719787.1:0-279 GCF_001515625.1 Sinocyclocheilus rhinocerous
ATGGTTATAAAAACTGAAACAGAAGTGAAACAAGTAGTAGGATTACTAAATAAATTACATATATAACTAATATTAATTATATATAGCCTATCAACACCGCACCACCGCAGTGGTAAAAATCTGCCACCGTCACAGCCCTACTGTGCTCTGCTCCAGTATTTGCATTTACCTGCAGGCTTCATAGCCGCTGGAGTACTAGAGGGATTTCGGAGTATTGTCCTCCTCCTGTGTTATTGAAAGGGTTAACACCGATACAGCACTTTCTACTGCAGATGGATC
>NW_015719788.1:0-279 GCF_001515625.1 Sinocyclocheilus rhinocerous
AAATAAACTTGCATTGCCTTGCCTTGCCTAGGAAAGTATTCCATTAATTTTAAAAACAAATCAATGAATTTGAAAAAACGGTTAATGCTAGTCTGATACTTTAGTAGCTGGTGAACAAATAAAAAGCTATGCTGCTCATATTGAATACGAGTCTTTCTTGATGAAAGTTTTAAAAAGCTATACACACTGGACACATATGTAACAGTCTTACAGTAACTTCAACTATACGAGTAACAACACCTTCATTATAAGCAATGCAAACTCAATCCAGTGCCTGAA
>NW_015719789.1:0-279 GCF_001515625.1 Sinocyclocheilus rhinocerous
AAAGTGCTTTACAATAAAAGGTTAGATAAGAAGCAACAGAGATCAAAATTAAAAGAAAAAAATATATATAAATAAAATCAAAATGTGTACATATACACAAAAAACAGACATCAAAAGTACCGTACACAGCATCACTCAAATGCAAAAACTCAAAAGGGTATAAAAATGAGTCTTTAAATTCGATTTAAAAACACAGAGCGATGGAGAGGCACTGATAATGAGGGGTTAACTGTACCAGAGTTTAGGGGCAGCAACAGCGAAAGCTCGGTCACCTTTGGA
>NW_015719790.1:0-278 GCF_001515625.1 Sinocyclocheilus rhinocerous
CTTCTCTGCCAACATCTGCTTGAACATCTGAGAATCACACAAACCGAGAGAAATTAATAACGAGAGGCCAAGTAACAAATTCAAACATTTGTTTTTGAAAGGAGTCTCTAATGCTCACCAAGGCTGCATTTATTTGATGAATAAAAATATAGTAAATAGTAATATTGGTAAAAAAAATTGTTTTAAATATATTTTAAAGCATAATTTATTCAAATCTGAATTTACTCCAGTCATCAGTTACATGATCCTTCAGAAATCATTCTAATATGCTGATTTGC
>NW_015719791.1:0-279 GCF_001515625.1 Sinocyclocheilus rhinocerous
ACAGTTGACGGTAGCCATTGACTTCTATAGTATGGAAAAAAATACAATGTAAGTCAATGGCTATTGTCAACCGTCAACTGTTTGTTTACCAACATCTTTCAAAACATCTTCTTTTGTGTTCAACACAAGAAAGAAGCTCATACAATAATGAGTTAATAATGACAACATTTTCATTTTTGGGTGAACTATCCCTTTAATAACATTTCTGAGCATCTGTGACTCCGCAACAATTTAGAAGGTGATTCAATAACAGTTAAGAAGCGCTATATATTTACAATT
>NW_015719792.1:0-279 GCF_001515625.1 Sinocyclocheilus rhinocerous
TCACAATAATCTACAAGTAATCCACATGACTCCAGTCCATCAATTCACATCTTGTAAAGTGAAAAGCTGCTTGTTTGTAATAAACAAATCCATTATTAAAATGTTAACTTCAAACCGTTCCTTCCAGATGTCCATGATATTGCTTTCTCCAGTGTAAAAGTCGTCTCATTTGAATCAGGAGAGAAATATGCACAGTTTACAAGCAAAAACAGTTCTAAACAAATATATAGGTGCATTTTGATGTGAGAGGACAACAGAGGATGGACTTTTTCACTGGAG
>NW_015719793.1:0-279 GCF_001515625.1 Sinocyclocheilus rhinocerous
AAGGATCTCACTTATGTTGCTTGTGAATGAATAGAAGATGTTCTGCAGATGTGCTATTGATTTAGCTAAAATGCAGTACTGCTAGGCTCGCTGTACCTGAAGCCTCGAGCAGAGAACGCAGTGGGCTTTTCCACTGTCACAATAATATGTGCATGAGTGTGTATTTGGTGGTCTAGGGGAATGTCTCAGTCACACTCTGGGCCATAAGAACAGATTTTTGACAGCAAAAGCCACCCAAACTAATTTTGACGAGTCAAAAACACACAGAAACATCACAAA
>NW_015719794.1:0-279 GCF_001515625.1 Sinocyclocheilus rhinocerous
AGTTTAATTTTAGTGTGTAAGCAATCGTAAAAAACTGTAATATCAATCATATTTTATTATGAAGCAGGATTATTATCTTAAACTAAAACTAAAATAAATAAATAATAGGGAAAAAAGCAAAATAAATCATTACTTGAAATAAAATAAGCATTAACTGACATAAAATAATATATTAAAAATGTTAAACTTTAAAATTAAAATTAAAGCAGGAAATATAAAAATGTAAAATGCAATTTAAAATATCCACAAAAAAATATAATACCATATAAAGGAAAAAAT
>NW_015719795.1:0-279 GCF_001515625.1 Sinocyclocheilus rhinocerous
CAAACACCTACTTAATACAGTCTGAAACAGCATACTGTGGCTATTGAAAGCAAATACTATCAGTTACAGTAATGACCAGTTATACAGCTGTCAGAAAACATTAAAGCAAAGTCGATACAAAGTGCTAATGGTGTCTCCATTGTTATATGTAACTGAACCCTTCAGTAATGGTTTCATTATTGGTTTATGAGTTTCACTGTGCAAACACGTATACAGTAATGCATCAAAACTTTGTGTCCTTGCCAATCCTTTTCTGGGTTTTCCCAGATGCGTCTTTGA
>NW_015719796.1:0-279 GCF_001515625.1 Sinocyclocheilus rhinocerous
TTGAGATGCTTTATCAGCTCGCCAATTTGGAGGAACCCAGGTAAAATCCCACTACCCCTGCAAGTTATACAATTATTTATTTAAGAGGATAGTTCACTCCAAAATTGTAATTCTGTCATTATTTATTCACCCTCATGTCATACTAAACCTGTATGATGTTTTTTCTTTACTTTTGAATGGTCAGTTTTTCCTTTCTATTTGCGGACATACGTTGTGTGTATTTTGTGATTTCAGTTGACTTGTAATAACTGTGTGGCCTTCTTGTTCCTGTCCAGAATA
>NW_015719797.1:0-279 GCF_001515625.1 Sinocyclocheilus rhinocerous
CCTGACTTTACTTCACTGTGAAATTAACTTTTAAAACACAATTAAAGATATACACATACATAATGCCTGAGTAAAGAAAAGAAAGACAAAAATAAAATAAAACACACTGAAAAAAATGACATCAGCACAAAAAAGCATTTTTTTCTGATTAATCCAGAGACCTAAACCATCTCTGATTAAAAATATTGGCCTGCAGAGTCTTGAAGTTCCACCTACATTTCTTCATGTAAGGCATTGTTTTTTCCAAATTCACAACTTGGCTGGAAAAGATTAATAATA
>NW_015719798.1:0-279 GCF_001515625.1 Sinocyclocheilus rhinocerous
TTCTCTGTTCTGGCTCGGGGCCAACTACCATCGCCCTGTGGACCTGGGGAGTGTCCGGGCCCGAGCCAGAACCAGCCCACCGGCCGCTCAGCAGACAAGCCCGCCAGCCGCGCCGATGTCAAGCCCGCCGGCCGCTGCTCTCTCCAGCCCGCCGGCCGTTCCGATGTCAAGCCTACCGGCCGTGCCGATGTCCTCTAATTAAAAGAGGAGGATGAGGAGAAAAAGACTGTTCCCCCGCCCTCATCCTAGCCCCAGAGCTCGCTCCAGTGTCAGCTCCAG
>NW_015719799.1:0-279 GCF_001515625.1 Sinocyclocheilus rhinocerous
AGAGTAGTAATACCGTTAAAACCTTAACGATACCCATCCCTACCTTTTAACGAGCGTTGGAAACAAGTCAGTCCCCTCAAGTGTCCTTTCCCAGACCAACGGTCCTGGTTTTCAAAGCGCATGTGCGGATGCTCTCGTGCACGTTGCTCCCACGCAAACGATAAGAGAACAATATTCACGTACTTCACAAAACTGAATTCGATTAATTGTACGCAATGGAATTGAGTTGAGAATAAAATGCAAAGTAATTGTGTGACATGAGCTAATTTTAATTAAGTA
>NW_015719800.1:0-279 GCF_001515625.1 Sinocyclocheilus rhinocerous
CCTTGCTGAATAAAAGTATTAATTTCTTTAAAAAAAAATCTTACTACTAGACATGACTTGTTATATGAACAAGTTCGTATCATAAAAGTCTCACATAAACAGTAAAAGTTACCAGTTTACAGAAATACTGACTTAAGGATCAGTGACTCAAGAACACTACAAACGATTCAGTGAGTCTTTCTGACAAATTCGTTAAAAATATTTGACTCATAACTTTGGCTCATAAGCAGAGCTGATCCTCCCTATACGCAAAATACGCAAGCTGCGTAAGGCCCCCGA
>NW_015719801.1:0-279 GCF_001515625.1 Sinocyclocheilus rhinocerous
AGAGTTGTCCTCCCTGTGTCTTCTCTTCCTCCATCTTTCATCCCTCTATCATCAACCCACCTCGCACACCCCCAACCGACCTTGTGGGGTCACCTGTCTTTGTCCGCCGAGCTCCGAGAGAGCTTTGTGGGAGTGTGTGTGTGAGGTTGTGAGCGAGTGAGCGAGTGTGTGTGTCTGGGCTTCTTATCTCTCTGGGCTGCTGCCGTTTTAAATTATTCATCCCTACTGCTCCTGCACACACACACACACACACACACATGCACATCTCCATCACATGCC
>NW_015719802.1:0-279 GCF_001515625.1 Sinocyclocheilus rhinocerous
ACAACAGTTCATTCCATGGCTGTCAAGCTCCAAAAAGGAAAAAAATACCCCTAAAAAAAAACTTTAAAAAGTAGTTAATTTCTTGACTTGCCTTGAATCTTTAATCTCACACATTGACATGCAGAATTTAAAAAATGGTTGTAAAAGTTGCAAATAAAAATATTGAGTAAGTCTTTCTACTTTAAAATTTCATGTTTAATTGAATGTGTTACTTGCTTTCTTTGTAATTATTTCGAAAACTGAAAATTCAAAAAGTGAAAAAGCACACCATTTTTTTTG
>NW_015719803.1:0-279 GCF_001515625.1 Sinocyclocheilus rhinocerous
GTCACATATATGAGGAGTAATATCTGGGTAATAACGTGTGAAGCGCTGCTCACCTGAGCGATCTCCAAAGTTAACACTCCTTCAGAGAAATCCAGTTTCTCATTGACCTTGATCTCTCGCCCATCCTTATACCACAGCGCCACAGAGTCTTTCTTCATATTAGCAACCTGCATCACAGGTTAATACGTCACTAATTAAGAAACAGGCAGCACTGCGGTTTAATTGGAGTGTTTCATCAGAGAGACGGCTCACCTTACACTTCAGTCTCACACAGCACTC
>NW_015719804.1:0-279 GCF_001515625.1 Sinocyclocheilus rhinocerous
AAAAAAATACATAATGTTAGACAATAATTACAATTTATATATAAAAATGTAATTTAATGTGGAAAAAAATAATTCCATGTCAAGAAAATTCTTATTAAATAAAATTTTTATGAAGTAATATTATTTATTTTTGTTCATTAATACATTTGTATTTCACTGTTTTAAGTAACATTTTCATCACTTGAAATATAATAAATGTTAACTAAAATAAAATATAAAACCTTTTTCTTTTCATTAAGTTTAACTTGATGTACTAAAATAGCTGAAACTAAAACTGAA
>NW_015719805.1:0-279 GCF_001515625.1 Sinocyclocheilus rhinocerous
CATATATATATATATATATAAGATCAAATCAAAATGAATAATAATCACTTCCACCTACTGAAAACTACTAAATACTGAATTAAGGACCAATTAAATTTAAAAAATACATAAAGGACCAATTAAGAGCACGTCACTAAAACTATTAAAAATCATTTTCATTAAATGAAAATGACATAAAATAACTATAAAAATATGTATCGCATAAAAAACTTAAACCTAAACAAAAATGAGAAATGCTGACAACTAACATAAATAAAAGAAGGTCGATAAGTTAAAGAC
>NW_015719806.1:0-278 GCF_001515625.1 Sinocyclocheilus rhinocerous
TCTGAATACTTTCCGTACCCACTGTATATATATATATATATAGATGGATATTATATATGTGTGTGTGTGCGTGCATACACTACCATTCAAAAGTTTGGAATCTGTATGATTATTTAAAATTATTTTGAAACAGGTGATCAGGGCTGCGTTTATTTGATTATAAACACAGGGAAAAAAACAGTAATATTTTAAATTGTTATTCTTTCACAAAAGCTGTTTTCTGTTTGAGTATATTAAATAATACAGGTGCATCTCAATAAATTAGAATGTCGTGGAAA
>NW_015719807.1:0-279 GCF_001515625.1 Sinocyclocheilus rhinocerous
ATGATCTTTAAAATAGCATCATATGACCCCTTTAAAAATGTATTTTGATGATATTTGTATAATATTGATGAAAGCACATGAGAAATATCTTGCGACACATGAACACTTGTGAATGATTTTGGAATCAATTCTTATCTTTTGTATTTCCAGAAGGGCTTGATCATTGTATGAGAATGACTGACTGCTCCTGGAGAATCTGTTTCATTTTCATCCTCAGCAATCGGAAGAAGCAAACGACTGTTCTTTTCTTTGATGATTTTTTTTTTCTTTTTCTTTTTT
>NW_015719808.1:0-279 GCF_001515625.1 Sinocyclocheilus rhinocerous
CATTGGATTAGAGAGATTCATCCAGACTGCCAACCAAGTATCCAATAGAATACAACAATGTAATGAAGAACTCCGGGTTACTCCTCCCTGCCAGTCAGAGCAGGAGAGTGCTCCAGAACCCATGCAACTTGGTAACACCCGACTTCTGTTCACGGAGCGGCAGGGGAGGCTGGCCCAGGGTCTCTGTTTTTAATGTGGAACAGATGGACATGCTATCATTTCATGTCCCATTCTCCCCCCACGACCTGTGGTGAGTGTTATCCAGGAACCTTTTGTCGA
>NW_015719809.1:0-279 GCF_001515625.1 Sinocyclocheilus rhinocerous
ATAAACATAATCTGGTAGATTTGTGGAGGGATGCTTATCCTGATGGGAAGCAGTATACTTGGTTAAAAATGATTTAAACAATATCTCTGCTGCAAGTTTGGATTGCTTTTATGTTGAGGAGTCTAGGAAGACATTTTGCTAGTTGTATCTCACCAATATTCATGTCAGAACATCATTATATTGTCTATATGTCTATGTCTGTTTTGTCACCTAAATCCTATCAGTCACACTGGCACTTTAATAATAGATTACTTCAAGATCATATCTGTGTGCACTCTT
>NW_015719810.1:0-279 GCF_001515625.1 Sinocyclocheilus rhinocerous
CATCAATTAATGTCTTGAGAAGTCAAAAGCTGCATGTTTTCCATCGCGAATGCATTTTTAGTGTCAAACCATCACTTCTGGCCAAAATCCATAATCCATAATAATGCTTCCAACGCTGAAAATCTCTCCTGTTGTGTCTCACATCAAAATCCACCTACATATTTATTTAGATCTGTTTTGGCTTGTAAACAGTGCTTAATCTGTGCACATCTCTGTCCTGATTCAGACAAGATTACTTTTTCACTGGAGAAAGCAATATTCTGGATAGAAGACTCGTAT
>NW_015719811.1:0-279 GCF_001515625.1 Sinocyclocheilus rhinocerous
CATGAAAAAAAAAATGGAGCAAGTCTCATGGGAACACATCAAAGTGTGTCACCTGGGTTGATAATGGGAAAAAAAATGAAGGGAGTCCCAAATAAGAGGGAAGATAAAGTGCCAAACGCAGTCATTTTAATAAAATATGCTATTTTGTTTTGCCTTATTTCGCAAAATACTTCAAGAAATATATTTGATATTGTTATTCGCTTGTAAACCAAATCAAATCAAGATTCTATAAATGGTCACTCACAGGAACCAATCAACTGCAATGATGAGGGTGATGTC
>NW_015719812.1:0-279 GCF_001515625.1 Sinocyclocheilus rhinocerous
AACAAAATCTCAAAAAAGTCATGAAACTTGAATAAAATCTCGAAAAAGTCATGGAAATGAACAAAAACCATGAAACTGAACAAAAACTTGAAAAAGTCATTAAAATTTAACAAAACCTCAAAAAGTCATGAAACTGAATAAAATCTTGAAAAAGTCATGAGAATGAACAAAATCATGAAAATGAACAAAAACTCGAAAAAGTCATTAAAATTTAACAAAACCTCTAAAAGTCACGAAACTTAATAAAATCTTGGAAAAGTCATGAGAATGAACAAAATC
>NW_015719813.1:0-279 GCF_001515625.1 Sinocyclocheilus rhinocerous
AGAGATAGACAGAATGATAAATAGATAGATTGACTGACAGACAGATATATAGACAGAGAGATAGACAGAACGATGTATAGACAGACTGACTGACAGACAGACAGACAGGCAGACAGATATATAGACAAACAGAGAGATCAACAGATAGAATAGACAGACAGACAGGCAGACAGACAGATATATATGCAGAGCGATCAACAGATAGGATAGATAGATGATATATAGACAGAGAGATCAACAGATAGGAAAGATAGACAGACAGACAGACAGACAGACAGA
>NW_015719814.1:0-279 GCF_001515625.1 Sinocyclocheilus rhinocerous
AAGTCTAAGTAAACAAAATCTAGAATATCCAAAAAAGTAAAAAAAAGCGTATAAATCCGTATGAATTGAGCGGTTTAATGCAAGTCTCGCGAAGAGCTCAATATGATAAACAGATTTAATTTAGGCTTTTAAACACACATACATTTAGCAACTCGCATATGTTAGAACACTCCTCAATAGTTCTCACACATGCACGCTTGAGCTTCTGTATTTGCCAAATGTGTATGTCTGTCGATCATTATTTAGATGAATAGATTAAGTTTTTATTTACATCATATA
>NW_015719815.1:0-279 GCF_001515625.1 Sinocyclocheilus rhinocerous
CATGAAGGGAATGCTGAAAGCTGCATTAGAAGAGACTGCATGGACTATATTGCTACAGACACTACATGCAAAACTGAGAGTGATGTGCCAGGCAAAGACCATGAATCCTGTACTGTATAAGGAAGATGAGCATGCACATTACTGATGTTTAGCACCTGAGGACAAAGATGAGATATTTTTGACACAGAGATGCAAATGAGGTCTTTTATATTATGATTCTGTGAATTGCATGAAGCACCATAAACCACACACTGTCTGTACCTTGTCTTACTGAATGAC
>NW_015719816.1:0-279 GCF_001515625.1 Sinocyclocheilus rhinocerous
TGACTTTAAAACCTACTGTGAGCTCATCTTGGCGACTTTTGGCATATTCTTGAATTAATTTGTACCTAGGAATTTTCATGCTTTAATTTTGAACTAGCAACACATTTTTCAATTTGGGAAAAAAAAAAATCTTTAAAAGTCTTAAATTCGCCAAAATACGCCACACGTTCTGTATTTCTATAGTTTTTGTTCTAACAGCAGAATAGCAAAGATTCAAAGATTTTGAAGCAGTTTTGTTCATTTTTGAAAACGTATGTTTTTAACAAGTAACTAGATAAG
>NW_015719817.1:0-279 GCF_001515625.1 Sinocyclocheilus rhinocerous
CATGACAAACTATATATTGTTGGAAAGGTCTAAGACTCCTAAATATATATTTTACCACTGTGTGTTGTAAAAACTTATGTAGGAACAGTAATAGATTAATTTATGACAAGCGTGCACCTCAAAACATATACAGTACATCATAACAGGAGTTCTGACCTTTGTCACAAAAATTTGTGAAATACTGTGGGTTAAAGTTTCATGGATTGATCGCTATGTTTTGATTAAAGTCAAGAAAAAAATAATTTATTTATATATATATATATAAATAAGGGCGGTCAA
>NW_015719818.1:0-279 GCF_001515625.1 Sinocyclocheilus rhinocerous
AGTTGTGCTGCTTAATATTTTTGTGGAAACCATGACACATTTTTTAGTATTGTTTTATGAATAGAAAGCTCAAAAGAACAGCATTTAATTAAAATATAAATATTTTGTAACATGTCTTTACTGTCATTTCTGATCATTTTAATGTATCCTTGTTTAATTAATGTATTCATTTCTTAAAAAAAAACTTTCCCCAAGCTTTTGAATGTTCGTGTACATGGAAAATATGGTCTATATGACTGACTATTTTGGCAGCTATATATATATACATACATATATATA
>NW_015719819.1:0-279 GCF_001515625.1 Sinocyclocheilus rhinocerous
TTAAAGGAGTGAATTTTTTTTTTTTTACAACATGCACAAAATGTTCCTCCACCTGACAGATATCACTGAAACAGGTGTCATGCTGATCGCACTGTGACAGCCCTATATACGCTTTATTAACAGCAGAAAAAGCAGTCAGGGAGAGCAACCTCACACTTTTTTTTCTTATCAAATACCCGGTCAAGCAAATAAGATAAAAACAGTGCATATACTAAATATTTATGGTTATTTACATCTAAACTGTTGCATGACCTAAACCTGAATGGAAACAAGGCAAAA
>NW_015719820.1:0-279 GCF_001515625.1 Sinocyclocheilus rhinocerous
CCACTGAAGGCGAGTTGAAGAACCCATGTGCAGTTTCTTAAAAAATAAAATAAAATACAAACTATACAAATACTTGACCTGACTTGGCATAAACATGGACTTTTATTGGCATAAAAATGCATGACAACACAAAGTGTTTTTACCATGCATAACGCATGTGTTTTTATTTATTATAGCATAACTCCCACATTCCTTCTCGTGTCTCTTGGACAGTGTGAGTATACTGCAGAGATTGAACTGTTATAGAGTTGCACAAGAGACACGTTCAGACTCTTTCTC
>NW_015719821.1:0-279 GCF_001515625.1 Sinocyclocheilus rhinocerous
CAGGCTTCAGTAACAGAGTAAACAGGAGTTTACCCATACACAACGTGAACGTTTGAAAGGGAATTAACGTTACAACCTCCATTAAAAAAGTCTAAATTTATCCAGAATCATGCAGCTCTTTTTTTGCACACAAACAGCTCTTAATCGAGTCCAGTTTTTATGTCGCCGGCTAATTTTTGTTTATGGTATTCAGCAGCAATTAAATGTTTTGCAAACGGAGACACCGAATAAATTGATATCTAAATGTTTGACATTTTTTTAACCACATTGGAATCGAAA
>NW_015719822.1:0-279 GCF_001515625.1 Sinocyclocheilus rhinocerous
TTCCAGAGCTCCTTCCCAGGTCTCTTTCTGATGCACCAGAACAAACTCTGATACGGTCATACAGAAGAAGGCATATTTAGTAGTGCATTCTGCATCATGTAGTGTCTTATGGGGTTTGCATAGAAAAGCACAGCTATAATTTATTCCTAGCTGATTTATATCCCAGCTAATTTGTGTTGCATTTTCACCTCCTGACCACTTCCAGACTCCTGATTCTGTGTAGAGTCCAACCCAGGCATCAGAAGGCTGATGAGCTGCATCTTCCAAAAACTGCTGTTC
>NW_015719823.1:0-279 GCF_001515625.1 Sinocyclocheilus rhinocerous
TGATTATTGTGACTAAATCTTTAACAAAACAGAGAGAAGATGAGAGAAAAGATGGAAAATGTGAGTGAAAGGGAAAATAAGGGGAGGCTGGGTGAGCTTCTGAATCCACTTGATTTAATAAATCCAGGCAGGTCACTCTTTATCTGAGAGCTGATCCAGTCCTGGTAGTGAGACACTCTGGTGTAACCGCCAGGGTACTTGGGTGCTGTACAGTTTACACCGAAAATCGAAATTCCAGACTGAATCCACTGCGAGCCATTAATAACCAGTGGACCTCCA
>NW_015719824.1:0-279 GCF_001515625.1 Sinocyclocheilus rhinocerous
AATACCTAAACTTAACAACTACCTTACTATTATTAAGCAGCAAATGAGTTTATTGAAGCAAAAGTCGTAGTTAATTATTTGTTAATTGCGAGAATTGGACCTTAAAATAAAGCGTGACCGAAAACTTTCAGACAGACAAACTGGACAAATGGCGTTCCCAGCTATACCTCCAAATTTAATATATAATATTCACAAAATCTTGTAATGAAAAGCCCATTTATGATGTTGATACATGTGTGCTTATATGTCTACGATGCATTTGTTTCTGCTGATCTGAGC
>NW_015719825.1:0-279 GCF_001515625.1 Sinocyclocheilus rhinocerous
CCCAAATTTTACAGTGTGTGGAAAAATAGATAACTTTATAGTGCAGGAGGAAATGAAGAAAATGAACAAAGAAAGGTGCCATGACACCAACACTGTTGAGAATATGATGAGGGCCACCTTCTATACCCAGAGAAAAGACATCATGAATGGTGTTAACACCTCTGATTTGATGCACGAATGGCCATATTTATTTGAAACAGCTGGCATGATGACTCACTTTAAAGAGCTAACAGCGACATCGATGACAAAGCTATAGCAAGCAAGTGTGCTAGGGTTGTT
>NW_015719826.1:0-279 GCF_001515625.1 Sinocyclocheilus rhinocerous
ATAATATAATATAATATAATATAATATAATATAATATAATATAGGGCTGGGCGATATGGCCAAAAAAAATATCACGATAACTTTTTCCATAACAGTCGGTATCGATAATTATCACGATAAATGTCAAATCTTTATTTCTTTCACGTTTAAAGCCAGATTTTTGCCCCAAAGGGAAAGTTGTAAACCAGTCCATTAATTTTCCTTGACAAAATAAATATCTAAATAGAAAAAATAATCACTTAGTTTCTGCATGTTCTAATGAGTGATATTGTTTCAAAT
>NW_015719827.1:0-279 GCF_001515625.1 Sinocyclocheilus rhinocerous
CCAGTACTCCTCTGTCTTACAGCGTCTCTTTTCATTATATTACAGGTGAGCAAAACTGATTCAAAAACTGGTTGAAACTAATGTAAAACACTGTGTTTCAAAGATGTATGTGTTTATTTTTGTTGGGTTATTGAGTAAGACTGTTTATGAATACGCATTTAGTAATGAGTTATGTATTAGACATAAGAGGGACAAATATGTGAATGTGAAGTGAAACATGAGGAAATATATATGTGAAAAGTGTTCATGGATGTTTATAAAGAGTTTATAATGTTGATT
>NW_015719828.1:0-279 GCF_001515625.1 Sinocyclocheilus rhinocerous
CACTTTTCACAAAAACAAACCTGTGTGTGTGTGTGTGTGTGTTGTAGTTCGTCCCGTCCCTCCGTCTAACCTGTCACTGCTCTGGGAGAAAGACAGGGCTCTTTTCCAGTGGCAGAGCGGATATGACGCAGACCGTTTCTTCATACCTGACCTTCAGTACCAGCTCAACATTTACAGTCAACACAAGGTGTGCGCTTGCTATAAAAGTTTTGATATTCTTCAAAACACCATATTATTTTCATTCTTCTAAATTTTCTTTTTCTTATTTTTTTTTTTTTT
>NW_015719829.1:0-279 GCF_001515625.1 Sinocyclocheilus rhinocerous
GTCTTTATAAATAAACCGTAGATTTGAGTTTTAAACAACTACATTCTCGCCTGAAATACATTTAAAACTACATTTCATGACAAAATAACAGTAATATTTGTAAAAATTATGCGAATATGGTGGTTGAAATACAATGCTGCATAAACTCAACCAATCAGCATGCTCGGCACCCAAGTCCCGCCCCCGAAAGTTTTGGACTTTTGAAAAAGTACTACCTCACAAGCAGGGACATTTTGAGGGGCAAATTTTTACCCGGAACTTTATTTAGATCCTGGTTCC
>NW_015719830.1:0-279 GCF_001515625.1 Sinocyclocheilus rhinocerous
CCTCGTGTGAGGAGGAAGCATGCTCATCAACAATCAACCAAGAAAAGTACTCTCTTCCACACAGTGACTAAAATTCAATTGCCCTACATCTGTTGTGTTGGCTGAAAAGACCAGCGTTTGTTGTGTTTTGAATGCTGCTTTGCTGTTTTACCAGCTCAGTTACATCAGCACCAGACCAGAACTATATGGACCAACATATATTCACACAGGTTTCTGCTAGTCTTTTCAACAGGAAATTATATGACTCTTTCCCACTCAATTCTTCTTCAGTTTCTTTAA
>NW_015719831.1:0-279 GCF_001515625.1 Sinocyclocheilus rhinocerous
AAAGCGCTATATAAATGTAATGAATTATTATTATTATTATTTATTTGTGTTAGTAGTTGAATTATCAATCAGTATTGTTAATAATGATGAAATCCAAGGTCTCAAAATTTTTCGTAAAGTACTTAAGATATCCCAATTGGCAGATGACTTTATTATTTATTTACTAAATTTTTAATATCTTTTATTCCCAATGCTATTTCCTTCATCGATAATTTTTCAAGGGCTTCTGGCTTAACTTTAAATGTATCTAAATGTGAAATCCTCCCTTTACACACTTTA
>NW_015719832.1:0-279 GCF_001515625.1 Sinocyclocheilus rhinocerous
CCTTGATAGTTTGGAAACCATAACCCAATCCCTGTCATTGGGGAACAGGAGGAAATATGGATGAATGTGGGAGATCGGAAAGTAGTTGAATATAGCTTTGGCGAGGTGAAATTAAGAAAATTGTAGACACAGGCAATCACACAGAAACAAAATATGAAATCTGTCCATGATTTTCAATGATACATCCATTACATGCTAGCGGTCAAAAGTGTGGAATAATTTTAAAACATTTTGTTTTATGTTTTTGAAAGAAGTCTGCTATGCTCACCAAAGCTGCAT
>NW_015719833.1:0-279 GCF_001515625.1 Sinocyclocheilus rhinocerous
GTGACAAGCATGAAACGAGCATATTTAGCACTATTAACCATCATTAATTGATAGTTATTTGAGACCAGACTTGTTTGTGCAGGCTTGCAGTAGTCTTGTGAAATTGCTGGACACAGTAATCATCTTTACTGTGTATTTAGAGGATTACTGATATAAATATGGACTATAGCTAATAGGAAGGATACTATTAAAGGAATAGTTCACCCAGAAATGAAAATTTGCTGAATTTTTACCCACTCTCAGGCCATCCAAGATGTAGATGAGTTTGTTTCTTCATTA
>NW_015719834.1:0-279 GCF_001515625.1 Sinocyclocheilus rhinocerous
CCTTCCAACACTGGTTGACCAGGACATTCAAGTAACCTAGCAAAAGACAAGAAACCCTCAGAAACTTGCAGGAAAGTCTCAAAATATGAAAATGATCAACAGCTAATCACAAAGGAAAGGTGGATTATGCCCACTCACCACAACGGGGATTGTCATCCAGGTGGGAAAGCGTGTTGGTTTCGCCTGGCAAGGGCGGCTTCTTCTTGGAAAGACTGATAATGCGGTTGATTTTCTTGCCAGCGGCTCGACTCATAGATCCAGTCAGCTCAGAGAATGTCC
>NW_015719835.1:0-279 GCF_001515625.1 Sinocyclocheilus rhinocerous
CTCCTTGTCGGCCTGAATCTCAAGCCGCCGGATCTCGAGTTGGAACTCAAACTCAGCCCGTCGGACCTTAGCATTCTCCTCCGCCTCTATGCGAAGCCGCGCAAGACGGACCTTTAGGTCCTCTCTGGACATCGGCGTAGCTGGGGAAAATGGCACAAACCGGGGCAGACCGGTTTTAGCTTCGGCCTCCGCGTCAACCTCAACAGGCCCAGCCTCCTCACCATCACTCTCAGTGCGTTCAGAAGCAACCCCTTCCGAGCTAGTTTGATCCGCATCAGA
>NW_015719836.1:0-279 GCF_001515625.1 Sinocyclocheilus rhinocerous
CCAATGAGGGATGATGGTATGATTATCTGGCATGTTCCATCTTATTCGGTGGGGGTCGTCCTTGTGTAAATATATATGTGAAATGACAGGGAGAGGAAGCTGACCTCAAGCAATAGGTGTTTGGATGGATATCATTGCTGGCTCTTATCGGTATGAGATTGGGATGATCCATTTTGGGGGTAAAATGAGTGAGAATCAGTTGTTGTTTGCTGAAAATCTACTACAAAATCTTTCTCAAAGATGTAGATGAGTTTGTTTCTTCATCAGATTTGGAGAAAT
>NW_015719837.1:0-279 GCF_001515625.1 Sinocyclocheilus rhinocerous
CCTTGGGCACATAGCCGGGCCAGGGCCTCAGGATTACCTGGGAGTTAGCCAGCCCAACTCTAGGCACGATTCGTCGACCGAAAACTAATCTGAGGGAAATAGATAAGGATATTTTAGATGCTGTTCTACTCATTGAAAGACTTATAGTAGCAGCTTCTGACATTGTGCTACATGATCCAAATATGTGTATCACAATCTCAGAATCTATTATCTGAGTAGTAGAGGTCTCCTCATACTGGTTACTCTGCTTTTGCCAGGTTCAGCTCCTGGGGAATTACA
>NW_015719838.1:0-279 GCF_001515625.1 Sinocyclocheilus rhinocerous
CTCGGCAAAAGCAGTAAACTGAATTTTAAAGTGAAAGTAAAAAAAATAAATAATGACTATTGAGTAACTAAATTTTTTTAATCTAATTAATTACACCATGTGCCAATTAATTAATTAAATGGCAAATTAATCGCACATCAATTTTGGATAAATTACCCTTCAAAAGATCTTTTTAAGCCATTATTGTGCTTTAAAGCATCAAAGCATTGAATAAATAAGTAACTTTAGAAAGACATGTTTTTGATTCAACATTGCATAAATAATGATAATAAATGGGTA
>NW_015719839.1:0-279 GCF_001515625.1 Sinocyclocheilus rhinocerous
ACTGAAGATGGCGTGCTTAAAATGTTAAGTCGTATGCATGACGACAAGATTTCAGATGTTGTTCGCAACGACTTTTGCCTGTTACGGTTTGCAGAGTCTCTTTATAGCAAACATGGTCATGATGCATCAAAGCATGACTATATATGTCAAAAAACCTGCCAACTTGGACGTTTCTTACAGACTTTGCACAGAAAGTCCTCAATCCAAACTCTAGAGGATGCTATAAAACCAATGAACTTTATGAAGGTCATTGAGGCGGTAAAGGAGACAGCAGGATTT
>NW_015719840.1:0-279 GCF_001515625.1 Sinocyclocheilus rhinocerous
CCTTCAAAACCTGAGCTAGAAATAAACCTGAATGAATTAATAATATTTAATTCCCTACAGTTAAAATTAAGTAATCAAAGTCATTACAACGGTTTACTACAGATTAGAGTTACTTGCTTTGCCTTAAAGGCATAGTTCACCCCTAAATGAAAATGCTTTCATCGTTTATTCACCCTAATGTCATTCCAAAACTGTACGACTTCTTCTGTCGAACATAAAAGAAGATATTCTGATAAATTCTGACAGCTATGGCTCTTTAAGTGTGTGTGTGTGTATGTG
>NW_015719841.1:0-279 GCF_001515625.1 Sinocyclocheilus rhinocerous
GTCTTTCCCCTCCCCTCTCTCCCCGCTCCATCTCTCTGTGGGCACAGACACTGTCCTGTCTCACTCCAATTGGCTGGGAAGCCACCAATCTGGTGTCCGGGAGGGCCGGGGGGACTGCATATGCAAAGCCCTGCTTCATATTAATGAGCAGCAATCGTGGCTTTAAGTCCTTGATTAGAAGAGTGCAAGAGCTTTTGGTCCCAACTGGCTGTGCCTATAGGCTGTCACCGGGAGAACGGTCCTGTTAATTGCACTGCTCAGTCACGGAAGGGAGAGAGA
>NW_015719842.1:0-279 GCF_001515625.1 Sinocyclocheilus rhinocerous
CTCTGGCCTTCGGATGGAGCAGTATTTACTACTGATCACAGAACCGTGCTTCACTGACAAGCTGTGCTTGAAAAAAACCGCAGCCTTTGCCAAATCACGATTCCAGTTTAATTTCGATTAATCGTGCAGCCCTACTTTGGGCTGAGGAGTATCATTGGAAGATATCTGTGTGCCGGTGTGATGGTATAGTGTCGGCTACTGCTGCAGTGTCAAAGTATACATTTGAAAGGGAATGTCTTGGTTACATATGTAACCTTGATTCCCTGAATCGAGAACAAA
>NW_015719843.1:0-279 GCF_001515625.1 Sinocyclocheilus rhinocerous
GAGGAATCGTCCGCGTCTCCTGTCCAAAGCCTGTAAGCTGTCGGCGGCTCTCGCTACCAAAGCTTACAGTGCTGCGGGCCAAGCTGCCTCTGCCCTGTATGCCATGGCGATCGTGCAAGTACACCAAGCCAAGGCACTCAAATAAATGCACGAGGGTAGCACTGACCCGAGGTTGATGCAGGAGCTGCGCACGGTGACTGACTTCACCCTCCGGGTGACGAAAGTCACGGCGCTGTCCCTCGGGAAGGCGATGTCCACTCTGGTGGTCCAGGAGGGCCA
>NW_015719844.1:0-279 GCF_001515625.1 Sinocyclocheilus rhinocerous
CTCTACTAGCCAACCCCCACAGGTGTATCATGCACCGTCCAGCATACAACCTACACTCTTAAAAATACAGGTTCTAAAAGGGTGATTTGAATAAAAACAGTTTGTTTAGTTGTTACCATATGAAGCATATTTTTTAGGTTACCTGACAAAAAAGTGTAAAACATGTTTTCATGTTTTGATCTAACCCATAAAAATTACTGTTGACGGTAGCCATTGACTTCCATAGAATGAGAAAAAGTACTATGGAAGTCAATGGCTACCGTCAACTGTTTGGTTACC
>NW_015719845.1:0-279 GCF_001515625.1 Sinocyclocheilus rhinocerous
CCCTTCTCAGGGAACCATGGTTACATACGTAACCGGAGACGTTTTCTTCCGAGGGAACTTCGAACTGCGTCCTCTAGAGGTCGCTTTAGGGAACGGTATACCCACGCCGCCATGCTGAGGGGAGTGCCTGCCAGAAAACATGAGGAGCACCAAGTACCAACTCTACCATAGCCATGGGAGTTGCCCCTAGGACACGTTGATGGCTGTCAGTGACATTATCCACCTCGACCAAGAGCCTGAGCTGCATACCCTAAACAACTTACCTGTTAAGGGCTGGGC
>NW_015719846.1:0-279 GCF_001515625.1 Sinocyclocheilus rhinocerous
CTTTTTCCTTGCAATTATGAGTTTATTCCTCACAATTCTGTTTATATCTTACAAATTCTGACTTTTTTTTCTTGTAATTATTTATATCTAATAATTCTGTCTTTTCCCCTCAAAATTCTGACTTTTTTCTCACAATTCTGAGTTTATAATAATTATGCATTTTTCCTCACAATTCTGAGTTTATATCTCACAATTCTGAGCTTATATCTCACAATTCTGAGTTTATAATAATTCTGAATTTTTCCTCACAATTCTGAGTTTATATCTCACAATTTTGAC
>NW_015719847.1:0-279 GCF_001515625.1 Sinocyclocheilus rhinocerous
AAAAAAAAGTGCAGTAATGCTTGAAAACGTGGAGCTTTCAAATTGTATGTATTTTATCTAAATTAAATTAGTATTTGATTGTGAAATAGTGTTGTAAACTTAAAAAAAGAAAATAAATCAAATAAATGAATAAACCATAAAAGTGTTATGGGGCAACTGAGACGAGAAACGTGCGGATCCATTTGCAAAGCTTTATTCTAAAACATAGTCAAAACAGGCAATGGTCGGACAATGGCAAACAGGTATATAGAGGGCAAGACTGAAGAATAATCCGAAACA
>NW_015719848.1:0-279 GCF_001515625.1 Sinocyclocheilus rhinocerous
AATTTTCATACATTTCGTTTTTTACAGAGTACAAACGGTCTCGTCATGAAATAAAGAAGAAATCTTCAGACACCATGAAATTACAGAAGAAAGCCAGGAAAGGTAACACAATATATTCACAATATTACTATGAAATGTTAAGCATCACAACAAATTTGGGCAATTTATTCTGTGAAATAGGATCACAAACAACACATATGTGACCCTGGACCACAAAACCAGTCTTAAGTCGCCTGGGTATATTTTTAGCAATAGCAAAAAAAAAACATTGTATGGGTC
>NW_015719849.1:0-279 GCF_001515625.1 Sinocyclocheilus rhinocerous
TAAATACTGTTTGAATTCTGAAAGGGAGTGGGACGAGGGAGTTCCTTTGCTTTTATTTGCAGTTTGTGAGACTATTCAGGAGTCGCTTGGGTTTAGCCCAGCAGATTTGGTTTTTGGGCACACTATGCGCGGTCCACTTAAAATCTTCCAGGAGATGATGTTGAATGAGCAGGAATCTCCTAAAGTGAACATATTAGATTATGTCAGCAAGTTTAAAGAATGTATGCATGAGGTTTGTTCTTTCGCGAGGAAGACGATGAGTGAAACTCAGAAGAGTAT
>NW_015719850.1:0-279 GCF_001515625.1 Sinocyclocheilus rhinocerous
TACATTGAAATATATGTATTTATATTTGCATTTAACCCTAAAAAATTTCAATAGACCTAAACTACAGGCTTTCTATGCCTTTTTCAGACTTCCCTGCATTTAAGTGATAATCAGACCCACATGATTCAAATTTGACCAATCAAATGTTGATATTCAAATAAAGTACTGTAGTCAACCCTGGAAATATTTGTCAAATACAAATTAAATTTTTGTTATTTTTTGTCGACACCGACTGCTTACAAGAATGCCTGTTTTGTGTAGCTGAATGCTATTGTGTCA
>NW_015719851.1:0-279 GCF_001515625.1 Sinocyclocheilus rhinocerous
TAACAACTACTCATAGCACCATAGAAACCATAGAAATAGCCTGGCAACCACTCAGAACACCTTAGTTAGTTGGTTAGTTTTGCACTGAAACTCATTTCAATTAGAATATGTAAAAATCTAGATGGCTACTTTTTGCATTGACATTACTGCTTCATTCCCATGACAAGAGATTGGGTCTAATCACAGGTGTGTTTCACAGCTGAGTTGCGTTGCTCATCAAAAAGCACAAACTAATTTGATGGGCTTTTAAATTAAAAAAGGTTCACCTCCAAATATAGA
>NW_015719852.1:0-279 GCF_001515625.1 Sinocyclocheilus rhinocerous
CGTTCATTCATTCAGTCGTTCGTTCATTCATTCAGTCGTTCGTTCGTTCGTTCATTCGTTCGTTCGTTCGTTCGTTCGTTCATTCAT
The DNA here is from genome assembly GCF_001515625.1 of Sinocyclocheilus rhinocerous. Lineage (NCBI taxonomy): Eukaryota > Metazoa > Chordata > Actinopteri > Cypriniformes > Cyprinidae > Sinocyclocheilus > Sinocyclocheilus rhinocerous. Next base: position 88 of record NW_015719852.1, read on the forward strand.
TCATTTTTTTCCACAGCAATTGTAAATGTAAAAAAGAGCATTAGGTCATATATGAAAAGTTCATGAACAAGTAAGCTTGCAATTATTGTATAATTTCTGTTCAAATCATTTGTAGATTTTTAAAAAAGTGCATGATCTTATGAATCTAAAGTTTAATGACATTTGTAAGCATTAACTAATGATCCGTTAAGC
>NW_015719853.1:0-279 GCF_001515625.1 Sinocyclocheilus rhinocerous
TAATATTTATGGCCTGATTGTAACAATTACAACAATTTTTATTCCTTTGATTTTTATATTATATTCCTATGTCAAAATACTTACAATTTGTCAAAGAAGCTCACAAGACTTTAGGAGCAAAGCGTATCAAACTTGTATTCCACACATAGCGATCCTTTTACATTTCTCAGTTGCTATATTTTGTGAGCTTACTTTGAGTCGGTTTGTGAATGGGGAAATTCCTATAGAGCTGGGTGTTATCCTTTCACTGGAATTTATTGTTATACCACCCTTTGTAAA
>NW_015719854.1:0-279 GCF_001515625.1 Sinocyclocheilus rhinocerous
TACTCGATCTGTGAAGAGTGACAAATCATAACAGTTAGGGAGGCATTTGACCTCCAGGACCCCTCCAATTAGACCCACGGGGTCAGGTTTACACATTAGCACTCTCTAGATATGAGCTACATCACAGAGCAAAGCCCTAATCTCACTCTCCTAATTCTCCTAATCTCGATTTCAGTTTGGGATGCAGTGATATAAAAATTTGAGCTGATATTGTTTAGCTGAAAATGTTGTATATATATAGTATATTATATATATATGTATATTGTATATACAATATAC
>NW_015719855.1:0-279 GCF_001515625.1 Sinocyclocheilus rhinocerous
CAGACCTTTATGATTTTCTTTCTTCCATGAAAAAAAAAAAAAGGAAATGTTTTGTCCATTGTAATGAAAGACAATGGAAAACAAATCAAGCTCTATTTTGATCACCATTGACGCTCATTATATCTGGACAATAACTTCCTTTTTTCCATGTTACAAGAGAAATTGTGAAGAAAGTCATACAGGTTTGGAACAACATACTGTATGTGTCATGCATTCACCAGTCTCTCCCGTCATACACACACACTCACACACACTCACACACACACACTCACTCACTCA
>NW_015719856.1:0-279 GCF_001515625.1 Sinocyclocheilus rhinocerous
CAACAGAATGTGTTAAAGGGACCATCAAAATAAAGTGAAACCGAATTGTCATTTATAGGTGAACCATTATAAGGAAAAAGCTAGTTAAGTAGTTCCTGAAAATCAAAAACACAACTCAAGACAAACTTTAAACAAGTTTGTCTGATTAATATTTCGGTTATTATTGTGCTACCTATTTTTTTGGTTATGATTGCCTGCAGTGGGAAAATATTTTTGAAGACAAATTTTTATTTCTTGGGTGAACTACCCCTTTAAGACCAAGCACTGAATCAGGTAGTA
>NW_015719857.1:0-279 GCF_001515625.1 Sinocyclocheilus rhinocerous
TATAAATGAAATCATTTTCACAGGCACAAGAGACTAGTAATTCAACCAAACCTGACTCTCTACTGCCCTCTTGTGATGGGTTGTACAACCTGCAAGGGTTCCTTTATTACACATACAATTAATTTGGAAGTTAGAAACAATAAAAGCTCACCATCTCGCCTGGTTTTCCTTGATCTCCTTTCTCTCCCTTCTCTCCTGGCTTACCCTAAAGATGAGGTAAAAACAGTGAATATACATGAATGCAAATCAGGTAAAATATCTGGTTCATTATGATGCAAC
>NW_015719858.1:0-279 GCF_001515625.1 Sinocyclocheilus rhinocerous
TATATTTTTATATGTATTGTTACATTATATTGTGCTCGCTTTGTACACAACAATACCATGATGAAACCATTGCTAAAAAAATAACCATTTAATATAAAAATATTCACCACTGTTAATGTGTGCATCTCTGTGTAGTACACATGAGAGACAGTGTAGTGCATGTCTCAGAGACAGCCTGTACCTGTTTCTTTCAGGCCCCACCCTCCTTCCTCTCACCATGGCAACCAAGAAAAACAGAATGGGTACCTGTCGCTTGGCAACATGGCCTGGTATCTCCAA
>NW_015719859.1:0-279 GCF_001515625.1 Sinocyclocheilus rhinocerous
TACAAAGTATTTTTTTTGTTGTTGTTGTTTTAAGAGAAGCTTTTGATTTTTACTTGTTTTCATAGAGTTGACAGTATGTTCATTTAATAAACTGGAAACTAGATGAGGTGAAATATACCACATGCATGAGTTGACTTTCTCTTTATTTGTGCTTATAAGTAAACGTGCAATAATCACTTCACTGTGGTTATCTTTATTGAGATTTATGTAATGATATTATGTGTCAGTTTTTATATTGCCAATCCTAGAGCGCTGCTACACTGTTTATCATTGATTTAA
>NW_015719860.1:0-279 GCF_001515625.1 Sinocyclocheilus rhinocerous
TACAATATTTTATTAAATGCTCTGATTGTCATATTTCATAAAGTCCAGAAACTTTCCTGAAGCTCATTTCAGTCTTGTGAGGAATCAATTATATCCATGCTTCATACAGCATTTAAACATTTCACATAATCAAGATCAGATTTTATTTCATGATGAATGAGTTGATTTTTTTCATTTTTTATTTTTTTTTGGAGAATAACCACTGAACGCAAGTAGCATACGCTATTCTGTGTAAGCCGCGACACAAGGATACGTTTTCTACGTGTATTTACGCTTTGA
>NW_015719861.1:0-279 GCF_001515625.1 Sinocyclocheilus rhinocerous
TGTGTGTTCCTGGCTCCTTGATGTTTATTAAAGTCTGTTCGTTTTAAAGTTTACTTCACGTCTCCTCGTTCCTCGCTCCGCGATCCCTCACAGTAGCGTTTCGGACCAGCAAAAGGTGTTTTTGTTTTCCGTTTTCCCGCGATTCAATTATGGAGATCGCTGCTCAGTTCTCCGCCTTAGCCCGCAGAGATCTCCCCTTCTTTGGGTATGCCTGGGAAATCAGCGGGCTCGCCATCGCTGTTCTGGATCGGGGCAAATTACTACCGCCCCGTTGACCTC
>NW_015719862.1:0-279 GCF_001515625.1 Sinocyclocheilus rhinocerous
TAGAGGAAAAGAAAAAAATAGGCTGCAGTTGCTACATGATTGTTTATGACATCCACATTTAGTAAATATGTCATAAGCGGTGGAGTAACTAGATCTTCTAAGCACAACAGTGAAGACAAAATTAAAAATAAATACCAGATACATGTCCCACTAAAAAGTGTTACTCTTTTTCAGCTTCCCAAAATAAACATACAAGCACAGGAACATGTACTTGTATATTAAATAATAATAATAATTCCTTCATAATGCAACATAACTATTGTATATAATACAAAAAAA
>NW_015719863.1:0-279 GCF_001515625.1 Sinocyclocheilus rhinocerous
TCAATGTTTGGAAAAGAACCATCACAGAAATTCGCAAATTTATAATTGTAAGAAATAAAAAGATGAACTAATAATAATGTCTGTTTCCCGTGCAGAAACTATAGGATATTGCACATGCGCGGTCAACACAAAATGAACAAATCACTCTCTGAGGCAACTCGTCGATCCCGAGTCATATTAAAGATTCGTTCAAGAATGACCGATCACTATCAAATATGGCGCTGGTGTTTTGGCGCCTTCATGCAGCGCGCGCGCATTTTCGGCATCGGCACTTTCTCT
>NW_015719864.1:0-279 GCF_001515625.1 Sinocyclocheilus rhinocerous
CTTTTGTGTTCAACAGAATACAGAAACTCATACAGGTTTGGAACAACATGAGGGTGAGTAAATGGCAAAATTTTCATTTTTGGGTAAACTATTACTTTAAGACAGACGTTGGGAAGAAAATATATCCATTTAAGAGATGGGGGATTTAAACTCTTGACATCTGGCAACCCCAAGCATGAAAGTTTGTGGAAGCTAGAAGATAACAGAAATGTCAAATAATGGAAATGAAACATCGCAGATGATTTTAATCGTGCTTAATCATGCTCCAAATACATAGCG
>NW_015719865.1:0-279 GCF_001515625.1 Sinocyclocheilus rhinocerous
TATTTAAAAAGAAGACAACTGAAAAGGTATGATTTTTCCTTGATTAGAATTTTAAGACATTCCCCTGACATATGTTATTGTGCTGTATGTGTGACTGTGAGGGACTGAAAGACGATAGCAGAGCTGACATTATCGAGTCACTGACTTTGCAAAAACCAAACAAAAACACGTCTTGAGGGTCCAAAATCAAAAGCATTCACTGCGCTATGAAGCCTATTAGAATGCAGTTAGAATGCCCTTATAATTTAATCAATGAAAGAAAAAAATACCCATGTACAG
>NW_015719866.1:0-279 GCF_001515625.1 Sinocyclocheilus rhinocerous
AAAGGAAAAAATGAAATCGCATCATATGACCCCTTTAAATATTTAGCAATTTATTATATTATTTTTTCAGACTACTGTTAAACGTCATCATAATGTCAATGCAAAAATCTTAAAAGAAGCTTATTTTAAAGCAAAATATACTTTCAATTTTGTTTTTGCTTGAATTTTTTAACATTTAACGAGTTCACATGCGACGCTGCGCAGTAACACATGCAGAAACACACGGGATGATTATGGGATGGACATGCAGGTGTCTCTCTGTTGCCCGGCAACGTCGCC
>NW_015719867.1:0-279 GCF_001515625.1 Sinocyclocheilus rhinocerous
GCAAATTAGGAATTTATTGAGGGAAAAGTTGTAGTTAATAGTGAACAAGTGTTCCCTATTCTAAAGTGTTACCAAAATTACTTGCAATAAAACAAACATCGACTGAAATAAAATAACATAAAATATATAAAATGTAAACCTTTATTTAACACGTCTAATTTTTATTTAGTTTAACTTATTACATGTTAACATTATGTATTGAAATAACTAAAACTGAAATAAAATGTAATAAAAACTATATAGACATATTAAAAATGTAATGACAATTACAAAAACAAA
>NW_015719868.1:0-279 GCF_001515625.1 Sinocyclocheilus rhinocerous
TATATCACTTTTATACACATCATACAGTACTCATCCTTATGTAATTCCAAATCCTTGTGACTTCCTTCTCTGATCCATTGAAGAAAGAGAATCACACAAGTTTGGACTGACATGAGGGTGAGTACATGATGAAAACCTTCATTCCTAGATGAACTATTCCTTGAACTCAATATGTGCATCATAAGAGTCAGTGCACAGACCTGCACAAACACACAGCCTTTGCCTTCTGCCCTGAGCTTGTATGTGCCAGTAGCTTCCTGCAGCTGTTTCTCCTGGTAA
>NW_015719869.1:0-279 GCF_001515625.1 Sinocyclocheilus rhinocerous
CTCCACGGCTCGTGCCTCAACGGCTGGTCCCTCCACGGCTGGTGCCTCAGCGGTTGGTGCCTCCACGGCTCGTGCCTCCACGGCTGGTCCCTCCTCGGCTGGTCCCTCCACGGCTCGTGCCTCTGCGGTGGTCCCTCCACGGCTCATCCCTCTATGACCAGTCTCTCACAGAAAAGAAAAAGGTGCCAGATGTGCTGGCCAAAGGATGTGAAAACCAGCAGCTTTTGCATAAACTGCAAACTTCCAGTGTGCAAGAGACACTGTAATATTGTCTGTTGC
>NW_015719870.1:0-279 GCF_001515625.1 Sinocyclocheilus rhinocerous
CTGTGTTGTTTAGTACCAGTTTCACTAAAGATGTAATAATAAATAATAGATGCAAACGTGCCACAAAATGTGTTGCATGTCATTGCATGCCGCCATCCTCATGATGCAGGTCGTTTCTGAGTGTTAGGTTGTGCTCGTTTAGAGAATAAGGCACAATCAATACTGAGGTTCATTTACACATAAAGCAGGTTTGCACTAAAAAGAATGAGAGTGAATACTGAATACTCAAACATGTTCAAGTAGCCTCAGTGTTGAATGAATTCAGCTGGGAGAGAGAGA
>NW_015719871.1:0-279 GCF_001515625.1 Sinocyclocheilus rhinocerous
TATATATCCCAATATTAGAAACGAGTAATCAATGAGTAACACTTTGGCTAAAGTGTGTGTGTGTGTGTGTTTTTTTTAAAGCCCCTAAACGTTACAGTCTGAACCTGCTGGTTTGTTCTGCACATTTCATAGCAGCCTGTTTTGTGAACCGCTCACAATTCAATGCAGGCTTCGCAAAGAAGCTGAAAGGATGGTGCGGTGCCGACTATTATATGACCCGACACCAACCTGCAGCATGTTATGCCGAGTTCACACTGCACGATTTTCAAACTCGTCGGA
>NW_015719872.1:0-279 GCF_001515625.1 Sinocyclocheilus rhinocerous
CTGTGCTACGATAATATGTTAGCAACATGACTGTACATTAGACGTAGATTAGATTCGGTAACGCGATTTATCATGATCATGAATATGCACGATATAGTTGGCACTTCAAAATACCATGTATCATTTTTTACTGGTATTACAAATTATTCCGATTTTTTTTAATGTATTTTAAAAATACTTTTCCCATCAACTGGGTAAAATGCACAACACCCTGTAACCCATAAACAAAGCAGATTTTGTTTCAGGATTTAAATGTTTCAAACAGCCATTCAGATTTTT
>NW_015719873.1:0-279 GCF_001515625.1 Sinocyclocheilus rhinocerous
TCCACATTCACCGCGGACACCACTTTCACTCCGTGGCGCCGTGTGAGAGACTCCAAACTAGGCCTACTGCTTGTGTTTTGGGCTGCCATGCTTCCCAGTGATGCACTGGTTGGCAATGCCCGAAAACCCCTCAAGGAAACCTTATTTCACCACTCGATACACCACAGATATCAACCCCCCCGAAAAAGAAAAGAAATAGAAAAGAAAAAAGAGAGAAAGCAATTGTTATTGCCACAGCGGGCAAACACCGCTCACACTCACCACACGCTCCTCACACTC
>NW_015719874.1:0-279 GCF_001515625.1 Sinocyclocheilus rhinocerous
AATACATCTATCTATCCATCCATCCATTTAGACATCTATCATCCAACCATTTATACATTCATCCATTAATACATCTATCCATCCATCCATTTAGACATACATATATTGATCTATTTATACATCTAACCGTCCATACATCAATTTATATATCCATCCATCCATGTATACATGTACATCCATCCATTTATACATCTATATATCTATCCATCCATTTATCCATCCATCCATCTGACCATCCATTCATCCCTCCATCAATTTATATATATTTATCCATCCATC
>NW_015719875.1:0-279 GCF_001515625.1 Sinocyclocheilus rhinocerous
ATGTCAAAACTTCTCCAGGGCCCCAAAACACCCTCAGACACCAGAAGGTTAAAAGGGGACTTTCAATTTTTATTGCTGACATTTTAAGGTTGAATGTTGAATCAAAGTTTAATTAATGTTCAACTTGGTAGAAACTAGCCAAATTGAGAAATGGCCACAGTCTCAAAAATACTTAAAACAACATTGTATGAAAAAATACAAGCTACTACATTATGTATGTTAAAGCATGATATCTGTAGACCGCAATGTTTTGTTTATTGATTAATTGTATGATGCCTT
>NW_015719876.1:0-279 GCF_001515625.1 Sinocyclocheilus rhinocerous
CTATAAATTTTAATACAGAAATAGGATTCAAATAACTGAAATTATATGCAAAAAAATTACACCAAATCCACCAGCAGGTGGCGGCAAGTCACTGAATAATTCATTCAATTGATTCGGTCAAACATCGGAATCATTCAGGAATGAAGGAAGTGACTGTCTGTCTTTATGAACTGACAGAAATCCGTCGTAGCAATGGAACTTTAATCCCTGCTGCCATTGTCTTGGCTAAGCCTGAGGTACATCACCGTCTCCTCCATTACGACAGGAAAAAACAAAAAC
>NW_015719877.1:0-279 GCF_001515625.1 Sinocyclocheilus rhinocerous
ATGACAGAATTTTCATTTTTGGGTGAACTATCCCTTTAACTTAATTCAACATCCATATGCAATAACAACATTTATTTTTACTTGAATTTATTTGAATTTTCCACTGCAGGAACTACATTTCAGAAACTACAAAGGAACTACTCATTTTATGCATATAAAAACATGGAGGTGCTGTAGCCTGTGATTGGTTGGATGCACATGCTGAACAAACCAAAGAAAAGAAGAGTTCAGCTTCCATATGTAAACAGACCTGTTCTAGCTGTTACTCAGAGGATTGGG
>NW_015719878.1:0-279 GCF_001515625.1 Sinocyclocheilus rhinocerous
TCAGGGAGTTTACCATAGAACGTCTCAGGTTATGCATGTAACCATGGTTCCCTGAGAAGTGGAACAAGGGTGCTATGGGGGATGCCTCTGGCATGACCAGTGTCTCAAGCATCAGTCTAAACACGACAGTGCACTTGACATTGGCAGGCAGCAGCCTTTGATGTCACAACTGGTGCGACCGAGAGTATAAAAGGGCACCTGTAAAACATGTCATCCACTTCTTGTCTGAAGGAGATGTGCAGGAATTCCCAAAGCATGGCAAAGGGATGCAGCGTCTCG
>NW_015719879.1:0-279 GCF_001515625.1 Sinocyclocheilus rhinocerous
AGTAAGAAATATAAAGCAATACTTTTAAAACGGCAGAACTTAATTTATAAGTTAACTTTGAGAGTGAAAGTTAAGTAAAGCCATGGCCTTCAACCACATTTCAATCATTGTCATCATAAAATAAGTTTATTTTTTGGCTGTTGCCGTTCTATACCGCTGTAAAAGATCAATCTGTGCAATATTTATGCTATGTCTGTCTGTAGATGAAATCAGACTGCCCTTTCACCACCGTTTATTTCAACTCCTCCACAGTTCATTTCACTTCTGTTCATTTCTTAA
>NW_015719880.1:0-279 GCF_001515625.1 Sinocyclocheilus rhinocerous
TCGTTCCAAACCCGTAAGACCTTTATTCATCTTCTGAACACAAATATATTTTTGATGAAATCCCAGAGCTTTCTTCCCCTTTTGGGTGAACAAACCCTTTAATTTTGATGCATTTTTCAGAAAACAAGATTAAATATCTTAAGTCATTTTACTTCTCAAGTAAATATATCTTGATTTAAGAATGTTTCGATATTTGTATTGGAAAAAAAGACAAAACTACTGAGGAGCATCAATGTTCTTGCGGTGTGAGTGACATTTTAAGGGGGTTTTACATCATGC
>NW_015719881.1:0-279 GCF_001515625.1 Sinocyclocheilus rhinocerous
TCCACAGCGCCCGCGGATATAACCGCCATCCGCGCATCACTAGTGGCTAATATTATGTGGTATGGAACAATTACAATCTCTTTTGATGGCCGTGTTAATTTTTTTTCAAACTTCAACATGATGTGTGTCTTGGCAAATTTAATTCAAATTTCAGCTAATGAACTAAAAGACAACTGAATCTTAAAATGAACTTTGTACCTAATTTGTATTATATTTATACAATATATATTGTATATGTTAGGGCTGTGCAAAAAATCAAATGCGATTTTCATGCGCATC
>NW_015719882.1:0-279 GCF_001515625.1 Sinocyclocheilus rhinocerous
AAATCTTTAGACTTGTAACCAAACCATAATCCATAAAAGACAATAGTTTATTTAACCTTAACTGATATTAAGTGTGTGCTGCAAACGCGAGCATTTTTGATGATCGTTTCTGTCCAGTCCTCTCGTTTTATTACAGCTGTCATCGTTTTTTTGTCTAGCAATGGCAGCAGGCAGGGGCGGATTAAGGTGGTCAGGGGCCCCTAGGCTGCTCATTGTGTGAGGCCCCCCCTTAATCATTATGCTTTCCTGGAGAAATGTATTTAGTGCCATACATGGTCC
>NW_015719883.1:0-279 GCF_001515625.1 Sinocyclocheilus rhinocerous
TTTAAGACAACAAAAAGATGAGGACTTAATCATTGTTGGAGGAGACTGGAATTGCACTCTTGATTTTAATGTAGACAGGAATGGAGAGGAACCATGCATTCAGTCTTCGCATGTCTTATCTAGTATTGTTAAAAGATATAATTTATCAGATATGTGGAGAGAAAATAATCCCTCAATAAGACAATACACTTGGGTGAAGATAAATGCTGGGAGAATCTCAGCAGCTCGTTTAGATAGATTGTACTTATCGAAGAATATGAGAAATAGAGTTGTGCACAC
>NW_015719884.1:0-279 GCF_001515625.1 Sinocyclocheilus rhinocerous
TCCCGATGAATCCTGGACTCCTGCTCAAATTGATAAATTAATATATTGACCGCTACAAAAAAAAACAACAACAATAACAATAAGCCCGCGAAGCTGTTGTAATTCTATCCTGATGGATGATAAGTGGATTCCCGGAAAATAAACCGTGGAACTTTAACCAGTTTTTTTTTTTTTTTAAATGCACCTACTACGAAGAAAAGCAATAAGACGGCATTATAAAATGAAAAAGTGCCGTTTGATTTTGAATGGCGAAGACGTGCTCACCCACAGACATTCACA
>NW_015719885.1:0-279 GCF_001515625.1 Sinocyclocheilus rhinocerous
CAATACAATGGTAAACACAAAAACATGAACAAACTCTTTTAAATTTGCCAAAATAACATCAAACACAAACAGGTGTCTGTGTTCCCTAAAAATGTATTAAAGATCACTTAATTTCCACATATACTTTCACGGTTTAGTTCCAGTAAAAATGAGACATGAAGTCCCAAAACAAATATGTGACGTAAACTTAGATATTTCAGTGGATTTAACAAAATGAAATTAAGCTGTGACAAGTTGTTCAGCAATTGGGTAGCTTTAGCTCATTAAGTAAACTGAATG
>NW_015719886.1:0-279 GCF_001515625.1 Sinocyclocheilus rhinocerous
ATTTATTAACGGCAGGGCTTTATTTTGTAAAATGGTACAAAGACACACATTCATTGTATTCAAGACATATTCATGTTTAAGGTATGTGAACTTACCGATAGACTCTCTTGTTGATTTCATCCTCATCCTGGAAGTCTTGTGTCTGGATAGACAGCTGTAGCTCTCCTTGACTCGCCTCCTGCAATAAACCACTCGTCTACACACACGCACACACACACACACGCGCATACGCACATGCACACACACACACACACACACACACGCACACACACGCACACA
>NW_015719887.1:0-279 GCF_001515625.1 Sinocyclocheilus rhinocerous
TTAGACAAAATTAGTTCCATTTCTGGCCAGTTAAGAAAGAAAATTTCAGTTAGTTATTTGTTCCTGTTTCTGATTGTCAAGCTTAAAATTACAAATACAATAACAAATAATAAAGGTAAGTGTACTTATTTAATGTCATTGCATCCACAGTAGTTATGTACTGTGTGTATTGTTAAATAGGGTGGATTAGGGTAATGTGGGGCAATTTTTACTTATGTATCATATTTCCACATGAAGCCAGAACAATAAATGAAAATCTTATATCATTATGAAATCCCC
>NW_015719888.1:0-279 GCF_001515625.1 Sinocyclocheilus rhinocerous
AGGGTGTTCAATGCACCACCGTTTCCGTTTAAAAAACGTTTTGCAACGTTTTGCCGAGGCTGAACGCAGCCCTGTTTAAACCTATTAATCGAACTAATCAAAGTCTTTAGGATTTTTTGCGACTTTGGATCCTCCTACAGTTAAGTGAGTGGAAATCACTGTGGTAAATATATCACTGTCGTAATTAAAGTGAATAGCTGTTCACCTGCGTTTGTTGCTGCAGTAAAGCAATCCGCCATTTATAAATAGGGCCTATACTTTTAGTCTATCACATGTTCT
>NW_015719889.1:0-279 GCF_001515625.1 Sinocyclocheilus rhinocerous
TTCAAGTGTTCCCAAAGTGTTCATTACTACCAGAAAGCCAAAAGGTTTTCTCTAGCTCACTTTTAGGCACTTCTTTGAAAAGTTTTACATGATAAGCAAGCAGCGCTCAGGATGTCCATGTTCTTGTTCTAGAGCAGTACACATGAACTTACGGCTGTCGAGCGTCCGAAAGCTGTGGAGGAGCCCAGAGATTTTAGTCGACAGTTCCTCCTACAATCCCAAAAACACAAACCAGTTATTAACAGCACAACAGGAGCTGGTTCAGTGTGTGAGAGTGTG
>NW_015719890.1:0-279 GCF_001515625.1 Sinocyclocheilus rhinocerous
TCGGTTGAATGTCCACTTCTGAAACCAGACTGGTTGCTGTCAAAGTTTACTACTCAAAATGGTACTTTGCTTAAAGTAAAGTCATGACACAATACCCGCTTTTCCACTTTCGGGCCAGCGCGAGCCAGGGCTAACAACAAGTTGGGCAGGGCCAATGGCCTCGCACCTCAAGCCGTGAGGCCAAAATCATGCTGCGTTTCAACAGTCGGACCAGCTAATGTAAAACCCACCCTTAACACGCCTCTCTGAAGCAAACGTCACACAACCCCAGCATTTCAC
>NW_015719891.1:0-279 GCF_001515625.1 Sinocyclocheilus rhinocerous
TTAATGCTCATGTGACTAAAGGAATGAAATTAAGTAATGTGGGGGTCTTTCCTGAAGGTAAAGCTCCAAAGCAACAGGACAGTGCTACAAAATGCCCCCTAAAGTTGTTTTTATGTGATTTAGACTCTTTAAAAGAATAGTTAGAGTGAGTAAATGATGGCACAGTTTTCATTATTGGACGAACCTTCCCTTTTAACTTGTATTTGTTACTACTAGGCATGAATGTGTTGTCTGACTACATTTCAAAGATGAGTTGACTGTACTGTTTAACTTTTTTTT
>NW_015719892.1:0-279 GCF_001515625.1 Sinocyclocheilus rhinocerous
ATTAATAAAAAGTGTAATAAGTATATAAATGAAATTAAAATAACAGATTTTAAATGTGCCTACATTTTTTGGAAAACATTTTAGTTTATATTACGTTACATTATTATGCTTTTTACTCATTATAATAACATTTATTTACTCATTTACTTGTTTATTTTAATATAACTTTTATGTCTTTATTTATTTTAATATAACTTATGTATTTGTTCTTAATCCATTTTATTTCTTTTTAAATTGGTTTTGTTTTTTTATTTATTTGTTTGATCTATTTGGCAACCA
>NW_015719893.1:0-279 GCF_001515625.1 Sinocyclocheilus rhinocerous
TTTAATTATCCTCATTAAGCCTGGTGGGCAGGACAGCCTGAGGGGTCGTGCGGACACTGTAACCGTGGGCACTACTGTGCCGCAGTCAGGTTGACAGCTCCTTCGTCTGACCCCTGGTTAGGATTGTATCGATCACCAATTAGGGTATATTGATCTTTCTCAGACCCCCGGTGGTAATAACATAAGAGAGACAATTAAGAGATAAGTGTAAGAAGGTGCTGGAAGCTAACTTATGTGCTGCGTTACTATAAATCATATTTTATAGCTGTAAAAACAAAA
>NW_015719894.1:0-279 GCF_001515625.1 Sinocyclocheilus rhinocerous
CAGACAGCTGAATTTAGCTCTTAAATACCTCCTTCACTTGCACCATGCAGAGACAAACTGTCTTTGATATTCTGGTTATATTTTATACAAGTTAACCTGGCTCCCTCTCACAATGGAGTATTGTTTGAAAAGCAGTTGGGGGTTTCAAAATTGTGCTTGCACAGGATATTTCAAAGAGCCAGAACTACCAGCTGACAGACTTTCATTCATTATATTCCCCAAGCTTCTCCAATAGGGTTCTTCATGAGTGGAGAACAAGAGAGAGAGAGAGAGAGAGAG
>NW_015719895.1:0-279 GCF_001515625.1 Sinocyclocheilus rhinocerous
AAAGCGTTTTAACTTCAAACCATTGTTTCTAGCTAAAATACAAATCAGTGTAAAAGTCCATCCACTGTCGTCTTCTCACATCAAAATCTACCAAGATATTTTTTAGAACTGTTTTGGACTTTCTTCGCTTGTAATCGGTGCTTGATGTCTGCCTATTTTTTTCTCCTGATTTAGACGATTTAACTTTTTCACAGGAGAAAGCAATATTATGGAATTTGTTAATTACTAACATGGAATTTTTTGCTTCACAAGACTTTAACTATTGTTGGACTGGAGTCA
>NW_015719896.1:0-279 GCF_001515625.1 Sinocyclocheilus rhinocerous
TTTTAATTACAAATGAGTTGTGACAGGTCTGCTGGGTAGCAACCTGTCCCATTTTAAGCGTGATGCTAGCTGACAGCTCGGCGCTGTTCTCAGAGCGCGGCAACATGTGGAAGAAATTGGTCTTTTACATTTCACAGCTTGTCACTTCCTCTCTGCCGTGAACTTTGACCTCCCACTGTGCTCCTAACACCCTACATGGGAAGTGTCCCCATGCTATACAGCACTCTGGGAAAGTTGTGTTCCGCTTACTATACATGGCAAAAAAAAAAAAAAAGGGGG
>NW_015719897.1:0-279 GCF_001515625.1 Sinocyclocheilus rhinocerous
TTTTCTGAAGATTTATTGATTACATTTTTCAAATCACATACATTTAGATTTCTACTTTCCCATTCCTGTTTGGTAATTTAGCAAACAAAGGATGTGCTACATTTTCAGAAACATTTTATTTCCACACTGACACAAAATTTCATTTACAGTTGACCCTGCATATATGCATTATGTATGCATGCAAAAATCACTTCAATGTAGCTGAAATGCAGAATGCATTGACTGTCTGCTTGCAAGGTAAGCAATCCCCTGTTTGACTAATCTCTGTACTTCACTGAA
>NW_015719898.1:0-279 GCF_001515625.1 Sinocyclocheilus rhinocerous
TTTGTTCCAGTCATTTATCTTTCAGGTGTGTGCACCCCAGCGGCCAACCGGGCCCCAGCAGTCTGGCTTTGCCGACTGGATATGTCTGCCTCATGCTCTGCAGAGCCTCATCAAAGACCTCTCAAGCTACAGAATCACTACTCATCTGCTATTTTGCACAGAGGTTACCTGAGGACCTCCCAAACACGTACACAGGCATGTATGTCGGTGAATATGGTACTTCGCGGACATACCACAGGAATTCAGACACGTCTGTGATTTAATAGCACCCGTCACATC
>NW_015719899.1:0-279 GCF_001515625.1 Sinocyclocheilus rhinocerous
TGTGTTCCAGATTCATACCACATTATTGTTATGACTATTTATTGTACCAAGAGCTCCTGGAAATTCCTTGTGTTTGCACACACTTGGTAAATAAAGCTAATTCTGATTCAACGATTTCTTTAGCTATTAAATAGATCAAATACAAAAATTCCATGATACACAAAAACATTACATACAATTCACAATTTCTAAAAAAACTTTAAAAGGAGGCATGACATGATTTTTTTCCCTGTGGAGTTAATTGTTAACACGTGTCCAAATATTTTAAACATGGCTTCA
>NW_015719900.1:0-279 GCF_001515625.1 Sinocyclocheilus rhinocerous
TTGCACATTTTTAAATGTATTTTAAGCATGAACCGAATTCTTGAGTGCTTGCATCTGCCATCTGTTGACTCAACAAACATTATTCCGAGACGAACAGGTTCTGTCTTCATTCAATTCCTTTCCAACCTTACAGAATCCCTGAATACCAATCAATCACTGCTGCAAAACACCCTGCTAAGGGGTCAAAATCTTTATTTGATGAGCAAATGAAAGTATGCAAATGGATTCGACAATAGAAAGGGGCAAGTTAACGGGCGGCACATGTGCCCATTATCCCTT
>NW_015719901.1:0-279 GCF_001515625.1 Sinocyclocheilus rhinocerous
TCACACTTAACTCACTTCTAAGGACAGTTAAACACACACACACACACTCACCCTGTTAAATCCTGCTGATATCAGCGGCATCACAGTGGCTTCTTCACGATCCGGCCTTCAGAACAAAACACACCATTTAATAAATCACATGATAACAGAAAGATACAGACGCTGCCAAATATGTGACAGTATAAAACTACAATGAAGCATGTTACAGTGACTCGTGAGGACATCTGAACAGCTTGTGTGTGTGTGTGAGTGAGTGTGTGTGAGTGTGTGTGTGTGTGA
>NW_015719902.1:0-279 GCF_001515625.1 Sinocyclocheilus rhinocerous
TTGCAGATCAAACAACACCACGAAATCTTGCCGTTCAAAGTACAGTTACACCGTTCGCCAAAATTCCCGGACACTTTGTACGAGTCTATCCGGATTTTTGGATGGCCAGGTCGGCAATTTGCACAGATAAGGATTCCTGCCACTTCAGTATGAGTTTGTCGATACATCGTCCATTCAACCCCAATATCTCTCTTCTCATCGCATAGAGACAGGGCTGGCAGGGCGCATAACTGACTGCATATTATACAGCAATATGGTCTTACCGCGGATTCTACGACT
>NW_015719903.1:0-279 GCF_001515625.1 Sinocyclocheilus rhinocerous
AGGCGAATAAGTTTGCCAACTTCACTGTAGAGTCGACTAACTTGTCCAAGGCCTTTGATTTCATTAATTACATCTTGCATCGTAGCTGTTTGCTGCTTCTTCATCAACTGAGGTAATACATTCAGTTGGTTTTGCAGGCGGAAAGCATCAATGTCTGTGTTGAAGTGAGCGGTGACATTCTCAAAATCTTGCCGGGACCATCCACCTGACTTTGCGGCTGAGAGGATCAGGTTCTCGATTGACTGATAGAGCTTGAATGTCTTCTGATCAAACCTCACC
>NW_015719904.1:0-279 GCF_001515625.1 Sinocyclocheilus rhinocerous
TACATTTTCTCTGAATGTGAAAAAAGGCTTCTGTTTATTAATCAGGATATGATTGGACCAGGTGAGTGTTGCTCTTTTTTTAAAAATTAAAATCAATAAAATAAAGCGCATTTGAATTATAATTATATGATGTGTACAAAACTGTAACAAAGTTTTTCCCCCCCTTTTTTATTACTACATTTGAGGCCCAGAGAACTCCATGCACATCCCTGCATTGGACCATGAAAAGGGATTGTTTCCATCCCAGAATAAGGCTAGATCTGAATATTTGGCTATTTT
>NW_015719905.1:0-279 GCF_001515625.1 Sinocyclocheilus rhinocerous
TTAATCGCAAAATAAATTTGACTGTGAAAATACCCACAAAAGATTTATTTAAAAATTGTGTTAAATGAGAAAGTATCAAGTAGACATTACAAATTGGAGCTTCAGAAATATTTAATTTGATTCAACAAAAAAAGTTATTACACATAAACATTTAGGCTACAACGGCCTAATGTAAACTATGGAACATAAAAGAAGATTTGAGCAACATCTCAGTATTGTTTGTTCATACAATGTAAGTCATTGGTAACCAAAACAGCTTTGTTACCAACAGTCTTCAAA
>NW_015719906.1:0-279 GCF_001515625.1 Sinocyclocheilus rhinocerous
TTGCCAGTGTTTAACCATTCAGCGCTCGCGCACTCTCCTGGAGACTGTGCGCTCATGCACACTCGCAGCATACACACATAACACCAGGTTCACACATACTCCGTTTACAGTGTGTATGCGGTGCATATTTTTTCCGAGCTCATGATAATTGATTAAAGTGTTCACACAGCACACGGTTGCGTACCGGCAGTTCGTTCAGGAGCGGTGCATCTGCAGCAATGCAGAGATCGTTTCCGCTGCAAACGCTGAATTAAAGTAACAGCGCATTGTTTGCAGTAA
>NW_015719907.1:0-279 GCF_001515625.1 Sinocyclocheilus rhinocerous
TTTATCAATGTAATGATGTTGAGGCTAATGCTAATGTTGATGCACACATTATGCCCACAACACAGACGTCCATTGCTACTGACCACATCACCACTACAGACACTGTTTATCTAACATCACCTACAGTTGTAGCTGACACAGGGGAAATTAGAGTAGCAAATACAAACCCAGACACTAACCCGAATATACTACATACATACATTATGAAGAACTGAGCAAGAGGCTTCTTCATTATCTCACAACATCCACACAACACCCTACAATGACACAACCTGTGAC
>NW_015719908.1:0-279 GCF_001515625.1 Sinocyclocheilus rhinocerous
TGATAAAAGTCATAATAGTGCCTGTCAATGCCCCAGTTAACAGCTCCCATTTGTGCACAATAAAGTAAAAGCCATTGTACCATCTCACACAATGCCTTTAGGTAGTGAAGCAGAAAGGCTACTAATGCTTTTACACTATGATGAAATTGTTAATTTGATTGTTTTTCATGGAATAGACACAAACATGGTACCATTATCTATGAAAAGGGCGGTATTCAGATGGAGCACAGTACAATTTCCAGTGATTATGCTGCATTATGAGTGTGGATGCTCTGCTCG
>NW_015719909.1:0-279 GCF_001515625.1 Sinocyclocheilus rhinocerous
TGGCATGCATCGCATTTAAAGCTGCAGTCCGTAACTTTTTTGGTTGAAAATTATCCAAAATAATTTTTTGAGCAAGTACATAACCAGCCAGCGTTAAAAACGATCGCCTTACTTTAGCTCGATTCATAACGGTAAGCTTGTAATAAAGTTTTCTAAGTTGAGTGGTACGGATAGGTTTTCGCGGGAAATTCGAGCATGGCACTTCGAGCATGGCACATGGCGTCATTACGTCATGTCTGTTGACATCCACTGAATTAAAAATACACAATGAAGAGTAAA
>NW_015719910.1:0-279 GCF_001515625.1 Sinocyclocheilus rhinocerous
AAAATAACATTGCGCATATGAAAGCGATTGCATGCTTTTGTGTGCTATCATCAGTCTTGTGGCTATACTGTACAATTAAGTATTTTAACTTTTATGGATTGGCCGCATTCACTTACATTGTAAGTGAAAATTAATTTTCATTCATAATGTTGAAGGACACACTTCATAGACATGTTTGGCCACATCTGTGATCAGATCTCACCATTAGCATCTTACTGAAAGTGTGCAAGACTGGGCTTGCATGAGAAAAGCTTGTGCTGTACCCACAGTGCAATATAC
>NW_015719911.1:0-279 GCF_001515625.1 Sinocyclocheilus rhinocerous
GTCAAAATCAGCAATGTTTATAATGCACAAAAATGGCTTAGAAACAAATTTCAATAAGAAATTGCTGTTGCACTTTATTTTACACTACGTGTACTAACAGTGTAAGAGAGTACTGATAACATAAGGTAACTGCATGGGGTAGGGTTATGTTTAGGGGTAGGCTCAGGGTTAGTACCTAATTACTATAATAAGTACATTGTATGTGCAAGCAGAACAGGACTGAAACAAAAGTGTGTTACACTTTATTTTAAGGTGTCCTTGTTACAGTGTAACTATACA
>NW_015719912.1:0-279 GCF_001515625.1 Sinocyclocheilus rhinocerous
GAGATCAGGAGATTGACTTGGCCATTGCAGAATATTCCACTTTTTCTACCTTTTTTACCTGGGTTGCTTTTGCTGTATGTTTTGGTTCATCGTCCATTTGTACTATAAAGCACCGCCCAATCAACTTTCCTCCATTTGACTGAATCTGGGCAGACAGTATATCCCTGTACACTTCAGAATTTATCCGGCTGCTTCTGTCCTCTGTCACGTCATCAATAAACACCATTAACCCAATGCCACTGGAAGCCATGCATGCTCATGCCATCACACTGCTCCACC
>NW_015719913.1:0-279 GCF_001515625.1 Sinocyclocheilus rhinocerous
TGCAAAGATATGACTTTACTTGTTGAGGCACATATATTAACTCATGGTTAAGTATGTGTCATTATGGTTAGGGGTTTTGCTATCCCCAGCAACGTTTGAGGTCTGTGGGACTGTTTGGACAGTGCAACAGTGAATGTAATGTCAGAGAAGCAGTGGGACGCCACTTATACAAGTGATATAAAGGGAAAGAAATGTTGACCCATTTGAACAAGATTTCCAGAGCTGAAAGCCATTCGTCTCTTTCAGAAGAAGATGATCAGATGAGAGTCTGACTGATGA
>NW_015719914.1:0-279 GCF_001515625.1 Sinocyclocheilus rhinocerous
TGCTTGTACAATCGCATAAGTAATGCTATGAGATTGTTTTTTTTTTATGAATATTAAATTTATTTGTTTTTTATAAATGATTTAAAAATATATATTGTATAATGTTTTCTGAGGTGCAGTTATAATGTTAGTATGTTTTTTTTCCATCAGAAACGGTCATAATTTAGATATAAATAATTTTTTACCCTCAATTTAGCCCTCTGATTTGAATACAGATTTATTCATTAATAAAGCTCCACTATGGCCACGTACACACTGCAGCTAAATTCGGTTGTCAGT
>NW_015719915.1:0-279 GCF_001515625.1 Sinocyclocheilus rhinocerous
GTATTTGACCATGGTGTTGGAGCACATTCAGACCACTTGTGAAACGGCATTTAGCCGTCTGCAGGTCTGCTGATAACAGTTTTAAAAAAGGCAGGCAGCCTAAAAGAACTAAGAATTTCGCTTTTACTATGAGGAAAGGGGAGATCGTGCCACATTTGCAATGTACATATACAGTATTGGGAAAGATTTGCTGTGTTTACTGATGTCTTAAGGTTAAGTTTGTTTTGCTATCTATTCCTCATTTTAGGTGGGCACCATGAATTACGTGGGGCAGTTGGC
>NW_015719916.1:0-279 GCF_001515625.1 Sinocyclocheilus rhinocerous
CTCATTAATATTAATTAGGTTTTGCTTGTCCAGGGCAGATGTGCTTCAGTTGAAAGGTCTTCAGGATGTACCACACTGACTTGGCCCTTAAGTTTAATTTTGGTCCACATATCAAATGTTGATTGAATATTTTACTTGCCATTTAACTGTAATATTGTTATATTGCAAATACACACATTCTAATGTTCTGTATATAATTTCCAACTGTTATGTCAATGGTTTAAAATCATATTACAATTAGAAATAAATGTACAATTTGCATAAACACGTAAAGCGATC
>NW_015719917.1:0-279 GCF_001515625.1 Sinocyclocheilus rhinocerous
TGCCTTCATGTCTTTTGTCGCCTCTTCTGCAGAGTTGTACAATGCCGTTTCGCCTTCGTAGAATACACGGAGTTTCGCAGGATATGGGGTCTGGAACCTGATCTTTTTTTCTTTTAACACTGTTTTCGCCTGCGCATATTCTTTGCGTTTTTTTAAAACCTCCGGGGGGTAATCGTGGTCGCATGTGATTCGGGCGTTGTTCCACTTCAGGCCTCCTTTTCTCCACACCTGCCCCAGAATGTCTTCTTTCGTTTTGAAGCTAAGAAATTTCACAACAAT
>NW_015719918.1:0-279 GCF_001515625.1 Sinocyclocheilus rhinocerous
TGACATCAGTGGTTCAACTGTAATTTTATGAAGCTATGAGAATACATTTTGTGGGCAAAGTAAACAAAAATAAAGACTTTATTCAACAATTCTTCTCTTCCGTGTTAGTCTCCGCCGCGCATTCACAAGAATACCATGACGCATACTGTACGTGTGGTGCTGCTGATGCAGGAGCCGGCGTTCTGATATAGAACCCGGATACACTGTGCCTTGTTTGCAAGCAAAGGAATGCACACGTCGAAGTCTGACACGGAAGAGAAGAAATTGTTGAATAAAGTT
>NW_015719919.1:0-279 GCF_001515625.1 Sinocyclocheilus rhinocerous
GGCCCCACTCCCTACCTCGCACCGGGCCCCGCGTCAGCTAAGGACAGCCCTGCTGGTGCTGCTTTATAAATTTAAAACTTTTGAAAGAAAGAAAACTCTTACAAAGGCTATGTTTTTGTCTTTACAAAAACACAGAAAAAACATTAATATTGTGACATTTTAACGTTTTTTATATTATAATATATTTTCTAAGATGTTTTTGAAAGAAGTGTTTTATGCTCATCAAGGCTGCATTTATTTGATCAAAATACAGTAAAATATCGGTAAACAGTAAAAAAA
>NW_015719920.1:0-279 GCF_001515625.1 Sinocyclocheilus rhinocerous
AATATCAGTACAAAAAGCATCATATGACTAAACAAGCGTCATCATATTCAAATACCCCTGTTTTAACAGTCTACACTACAATACAAATTCATCAACTTGGGTGAGTGTCTTCAAAAGCTGTTTTCGCTGGACGAAAATGCCATCTCAGTGTAGATGGAAGGCAAAACAGAGAGAAAAATATGCATTTTGAAATATATCCAGATTAGCGTAGCCTGTGTGACCGTGTAATCACCGAACATATTCACAACAAACCTCCATACAATTTGATCTTATTGAGAC
>NW_015719921.1:0-279 GCF_001515625.1 Sinocyclocheilus rhinocerous
TGTTTCAAAGCAGCTTTACAGTGATAAGCAGTAAGATAACAGAATCGATGATGCAAACTTTATTGTTTTTGAGACAATATTCATATTCTGCTTCAGAGCAGCTCTAAAAAAGCAGTAGTGTCTCAATAAGTCATTTTAATGCTTTTCAGTTCAGTTCAGGTTGTGGTTATTGACCATAACATTAAAAATAATTATTGGTATCAGCCAGATTTTTAATATTGTGCATTCTTATTGTTTTAGCAATCAGGTTTTTGGTTTGGGAATGGAGCCCAGCTGGAT
>NW_015719922.1:0-279 GCF_001515625.1 Sinocyclocheilus rhinocerous
GAAGCTAGAGAGATTATGAGTGTTTATGCATGTGTGTTTGCAAGCTGAGAGAGAGATAGAGAGAAATAAGGAGCAAAGAAAGGACAACCTCAAATCACATTCACAGCCTAGATACAGTCATCAGAAGGAGAGAGAGATTTTGTGTGTGTAGAAGATAGAGAGAGAGAGACTGAATATATATTAATATTCAAGTGGGGGCATTCATGCATGGATCCAATAAGATTCCAAAGGTATCATCCATTTGCCAGAGCATGCGGAGCGTGCTAAATGACCTGTGCT
>NW_015719923.1:0-279 GCF_001515625.1 Sinocyclocheilus rhinocerous
TGCTTTTTCTCATCACAGAGTTCGTAATGTCCATCCTTAGTATGCAAGTAAAATAAGTGTCCCAAAGTATAGTATGTTGAAAAGAGTATGCCAGAAGTCCCCGGATGGTCTATTTCAGATTTTAAATGTGGGTCTGTGCACTCTAATGGCTAATATTGCCCACAATCCATTGCCCTTTGGTGAAAGATTTTTCAGATCTACAAACTTGAAGAATTGAACCACAAACATGGTGTGTGGCTAATGGTTAAGTAGAGGGTGTTAGATAAAGGTTTTGGCTTA
>NW_015719924.1:0-279 GCF_001515625.1 Sinocyclocheilus rhinocerous
GAAGAAGGCAGATCTTGCCAGAGATCTATTACTCTGATCGTCTATGATTGCATAAACCTTTTGTTTGTTCTGAGGCTCACCTTTTGGATACACATTTACCAGGCAGATCTTTGAGCAGGATTTTCCGCTGCTGTGATCTCCACACACTTCTGTACAGGTGGATGTGGCGACTGGGGAAGGAGGCTCTTCTCGCTCCCCGCCATAGTTTGTAGAGGGATTGGTATCCTCCTTTTTTGACCAGGGGGCTGGGCCGTTGTGAAGTGCGGCTATATGCTTGTC
>NW_015719925.1:0-279 GCF_001515625.1 Sinocyclocheilus rhinocerous
GAGTGACAACTGATATTTATATTAATTTTATGTTAGTGGGCATATACATTTTCAATAAACTGTTCCAATTAAAAAATTGTTTATTGTTCTGACTATTATTTCAAATGTCAGTCTTTACAGGGGTAATTGTTTCCAATTCACTTGTATTTTCACTTTGATCGGATCACCAAAAATTTGTAGACAGGTGTGAAAAAGAAGATTTAGGACATAGTTAAAAAATTAACATCAGATTTGAATGCTTGAAGATATAAATAGCACAATGTTCGGAGAACATTCTCC
>NW_015719926.1:0-279 GCF_001515625.1 Sinocyclocheilus rhinocerous
CCCATTACAAACGAGGCATTTGTTGCATCCAGTGGGGACATAATCCCTGATTATAATGACTTGTACTGTCACTTTTCATGCGTTGCGTTGCGTATCGCGCAGACCTAGAATTGATTGGCCATCGGGAGCACCCAAGCTTTTCCCCGTGTGCTGATTGCTGAAATCCCGCCACGCCCCCACATATTAGTGTCTGCGCTATTTCAGTTCCAAAAGATATGAGTGATAAATTTGTCCTTGTACTCGTTTACACTAGAGTTGCGGGTATCTTTTAATCGCCTC
>NW_015719927.1:0-279 GCF_001515625.1 Sinocyclocheilus rhinocerous
TGTTGGCTATTGACACTTTTTAAGTGGATTGTACAGTTTGTACTTTTTTTCTGTAGTATTATTTATAATTGTGTGGTTCTAAATAAACTGCGAACAGGCTGTTGGTTTTGCAATTTGTATATGTACTGCAGTTGACTTTATTTGGTTGAGTAAGATGCAGTGAAGCTCCTCCTACTGATGTGCTTACCGAGACCGTTCTCGCTGAGGGAGGTGTTGTCGGACTCGCTCATGCCGTCCATGACTGTGCTGTCTTCATCTGTGCGGCGACGACGGGAGCGC
>NW_015719928.1:0-279 GCF_001515625.1 Sinocyclocheilus rhinocerous
GACCCACTGACCAGGCTGATAGTTGGGATTGGCGCGCCGATGGCGATTAACTTGTTCCCTTGTTCGGTGGACTGCTCTCTGGAGATGAACATGAGCCTCATTCCACATCTCCTCGCTTCGTTGTAGCCATGAGTTAACGGCCGGGAGTTCTGATGGTTCCCCGGACCATGGGAATAATGGGGGTTGGAACCCCAGAACACATTGGAATGGGGTGATACCTGTCGCAGGTTTGCAGAGTGAATTCTGTGCATACTCGGCCCATAGTAAGTAGCGGCTCCA
>NW_015719929.1:0-279 GCF_001515625.1 Sinocyclocheilus rhinocerous
TGTCTGTGCAGAGCGCTGTTATAGGACACACATCACAATCACACAGTGGCTTCAGTGGGACTAAAAGAGCCCCAGCACTGGAGCAAAATTCAAAAATCAAACTTTTCTTCTTCCCCAAACTCACCTTATGAGACGTCACAGCCTTCCTCAGCTCCTGAAGATCTTCCTCTTTCTGCTTGATAATCGTTCTCTTTTTCTTCTTCAGATGACTCTGCAGAAAACAAAACTCTGATGAAATCCACACTACTTGATGTTTTTGAAAGAAGTCTTCTACTCACC
>NW_015719930.1:0-279 GCF_001515625.1 Sinocyclocheilus rhinocerous
AGTTTCTCTGTGAAGATCCAAAAAGAGAAGACAATATTAATAATTAAGTTATCATTTTATTTGATTTATGGCCTTTGAGAGAACATGGAAAACAAAAAGCCTGGTTGTACACCAGGACAGAAAAATAATATCTTAAATGTATTAAAAACTATTCGACTACATCTACTGAGAGACATAAAGCCTGCTTGGCTTACAACCCTGCAATGAAATGCACCAGAATCCATTTTGCATGACAAATAAATCCCTCATTCTACCCATCAACTGGAAAGTAAAGCAGAC
>NW_015719931.1:0-279 GCF_001515625.1 Sinocyclocheilus rhinocerous
TTCCGTACCCACTGTATATATATATATATATATAATGTATGTTCATGTGCAGACAATTCATGGTGCTGTCTGTCAAAATGAATGTTTCGAGGGAGTTTTGGTGGTTGTGTATCAATCAAACCAATGAACTTGTTCACTCGTTTCCCCAGATTTGAAGCTTAGAATGACATTTGAGGAATCCCGGACACATGAGAACAACCAGTCCACAGATATTTGCAGGTACACCAACGGCCAGCAGGAGACGCCAGAGCAGCAGCACAAGCCCTCTCTGGAGGAGAC
>NW_015719932.1:0-279 GCF_001515625.1 Sinocyclocheilus rhinocerous
CTTTCACCAGTCGCTTACCTTTGCCTGCATTTGATGCTGCTGTGCCGCCACCTTTGGAAGTATTGCTGCTGGAAATGGTGCCAGATGCACCCATGCTTGCCGAACTAATTGCTAAGGACCCTGTCATGTCCCGAGTACTACGCTGGGTACTAGGATAAATGGGTGGCTAGCAGATGAATGAGGCATTTATATAGCATTTATATGGGGGGGTTTTGCATATAAAAATCCAGTTTTATATGCAAAACACCATGCTAGAGACAAAGGATCATAAAATTTCCC
>NW_015719933.1:0-279 GCF_001515625.1 Sinocyclocheilus rhinocerous
TGTGTGCACTTGGATGGGTTAAATGCAGAGCACACATTCCAAGTACGGGACATCATACTTAGCCTTTCCTTGTTTGTCTTGCAGCAGCACGTTTTGCTATTATACACTTTTGGGGTTCAGTAGAACAAGTTTTTATACTTTGCTTCGCAGCAGCATGTTTTCTTTCTCTGTATTTTTTTTTTGGTTTTGCAGAGTGAGTCTACATACTCAGTCACAGCAGTAGTATATAGTGCTTTTTGTCTCGTCTGTGATTAGACGAGACAAATCATGCGATATTGC
>NW_015719934.1:0-279 GCF_001515625.1 Sinocyclocheilus rhinocerous
GCCAATTGTAAAAACCAACTGTAACAAATGATTTAGCTTTTGATTCCTAAAACAATTGAATGCCTTGCTGAGTTCACTTCACACAAAAAAAAGAAAAATGGATTGTGAATAAAACACCTCTGCATCTCCTTTGTTTCTGTAGAGTTGGCAGAGACGCTCTACCTCAACAGTTCATGTTTAGATACTAACATGCTGTAAAACCCTAAAACCAACCCTTGGATTGAACACTTCAATCAATTAAACCCTTTCTTGTTAATGTTTTAAAGGGGTCATATGATG
>NW_015719935.1:0-279 GCF_001515625.1 Sinocyclocheilus rhinocerous
CTGCTTACAGACAGGAGGTTAAAGAGCTGGCTGCCTGGTGCAGTCACAACAACCTGGAGCTCAAAACACTCTAAACAGTGAAGATGATAGTGGACTTCAGGAGGAATCCCCCTGCACTCCCCTCACTCACCAACATGAACAGCACTGTGGCTGCAGTAGAGCCATTCAGGTTCCTGGGCACTACCATTTCTCAGGACCTGAACATTCACATTGACTCCATTGCTAAAAAGGCCTAGCAGAGGTTGTACTTCCTTCACCAACTGAGGAAATTCAACCTGC
>NW_015719936.1:0-279 GCF_001515625.1 Sinocyclocheilus rhinocerous
GCGATGTAAGGGGAAAAAAAAGAAAAATTAAATTAAATAGGACAACCAAACAAACATGAAAACAGCTACAGCTAGGCAACAATCATTCCGATCGACTTGAAAAGGGAGGTCTGTGAGAAATTTTAACTAAATTTTGGTGTCGGGCCACCAGGGGCCGACCTAGCAAAGGAAGGACGGGTGCCTTCCATTACTGGCCTGCGCTGTGCCTGACCGAGGCTGCAAACTGCCAAGCTTGCATGCATGGGAGGGTACCGTAACGTGCTTCCCCACCAGCAGGTT
>NW_015719937.1:0-279 GCF_001515625.1 Sinocyclocheilus rhinocerous
GTTAAAAATATGGTAAAATGCTAACATAAGATAGACAGGATACACATTTTATTTGTTGTTGTAATCTTCAAATAATTTTTTTTAAAAGTGCATATGACATGATTCTCCTTCACCCCTGAAGCTTCAAAGAATAGAACGAAACATGAAAAACAACCCCAAAAACCTTGTCAGAGAAGGAGATTACATCTTTTTTTATATCAGATTTATTTTCATTCATCACTCTGCAGTGTGAAAAATGACAATAAAGCTGAATTTGACAAGTAGTGAAAGTACAGAATG
>NW_015719938.1:0-279 GCF_001515625.1 Sinocyclocheilus rhinocerous
GTAATTTGGAAGTAAAATTTATTATGATTAGAAATGGCATCATTTTAAATTGTAAACTTTGTTGTCTTCGTTCTAATATGCTGATTTTCTAAAAAACGTTTCTTATGATTATCAGTGGTGAAAACAGTTGTGCTGCCCAATATGTTTGAAAAAACATACACAAAACATGTTACATGTTATTAACAAAGTAATTCACTCTATTCACACTTTCCTCTCTCTTTTATTTTCTCTGCGTAATCCAGTCTTTTCCTTGGGTTCTTTTATCCATGTGTCAAATGT
>NW_015719939.1:0-279 GCF_001515625.1 Sinocyclocheilus rhinocerous
GTGAATAAGTGTAATTGCGGGTGATTAGCAATCAGTCTTTGGAGCTCAGACTGACCCCGTCACGTGAGCTGCCATTTGAGGGCCACTTCACCACTTCTGCTATCATTTTTCTGCACGTGCTGCATTTGAAATGACCTTCCCTTTGTGTGCTGCCAAATCACGCTGATCGCACACGACTCACACGAGCAGACAGACAGAGAGAACATGGGTCGTGTGCTCAAACTACTGCTTGAAAAAGCTCAAATGCAGTTTTGGGGGAGACTCTGGATTGAAAGATGC
>NW_015719940.1:0-279 GCF_001515625.1 Sinocyclocheilus rhinocerous
GTCTCCGCCTCCAGCCTCTGAGTCTCGGACTCCGCCTCGGCCCTTTGACCCAGTGGCTCCACCTTGGAGGCTCCATCTCCTCCTCCACCTGCTCCGCCGACGTCGGTCGGCCCCCTGGGGTCGTCGGCCCTTCCTCCACCATGGCTCCTCCCTCCATCGGCTCTACCTTGGGCCGTCATTATGGCTGTGGCCTGGGTCCCGCCTGGCTCCTCCTGCTCCAGTTCCTTCTTGTTGCCACCCTGGACTCTGTTTATCGTCTTCCTCCCGGTCATCCGGCCA
>NW_015719941.1:0-280 GCF_001515625.1 Sinocyclocheilus rhinocerous
TCATGCAGCTTATGCTTGAATTCTAAAAAGGTTTTAGCAATTCTGGGAAATTATTCTATGTAAAAATACTTACTGAACACATTCATTTCAACTAAAACTTTCACAGCCTGATAGAATCATTTTTTTAAAGTTCCACAAAGGACTTTTTATTCTCTTAAATAAAAGTTCCAAAAGGGAATTCTCGCAGCAACGGCATAGAAGAACCTTTTTTGGTTCTTAAAAAAAAAAAAAAAAATTTGTGGAATGGAAAGCTTCCACGGTTGTTAAAGGTTCTTCATGA
>NW_015719942.1:0-279 GCF_001515625.1 Sinocyclocheilus rhinocerous
GTTCATTTAGACTGGTGAACGGGGGGTTAGGATCGCCCTTTGGGGGTCTCTGGTCCCTTCGGGGGTCACCGGGTCACTGAGGTGTTACGATGATTTCGTGCCTACCTGGTGTCCGGGGCCCCTGGAGTTTTCAGGGACACCCGGGGCAAAATCAGCAGGGGGAATTGGAAGGCGACAACGAGTTCGTGGCGGACCTTTTTTCCTGAGTCTTCGGACTTGGCTGGTTTGGGCAATGGTCCTTGGGGACTCCGGAGAGACTCGGACTCTGTCTGATATCTC
>NW_015719943.1:0-279 GCF_001515625.1 Sinocyclocheilus rhinocerous
CTACTCTGAATTCCTTAACAACTCTATAGCAACGCCCTAGCAACCCTAGCAACCACATAGCTACACCCTAAAAAACAAACATACTCTACATCGCCCTAAAACCAGAACACCTTAACAACTGCACAGAAACTCTATAGCAACCATTTTGCATTGTGGCATCGAGTTAGCAACCACCCAAAATGACCTAGCAACTGCATAAAACGCCTTAGAAACCAAATTGCAACATACTAAAAAAATCAGAACGCTTAAGCAACAGATAGAAATGACTTAGCAACCATC
>NW_015719944.1:0-279 GCF_001515625.1 Sinocyclocheilus rhinocerous
GTTCTTCAGTTCTGAAACAAATACAGAGTAAAGCAGCTCAATAGAGTCATTATTCAGAACAATTCAGTTCAATAACAGCACAGATTGGCATGTAAAAAACGCACAGCTTTTCCTTTACAATAAAAATACAATAAATACCATAATGTGAGTCATATGTGCAAACGGAGGGCTAATGGGAGGTGGCTGGAAGGGCTGGACGAGGTGTTAGTGAGGCCAGCAGGGGGTGCTCACCCAGTGGTCTGTGTGGGTCCTAACGCCCCAGTGTAGTGACGGGGACAC
>NW_015719945.1:0-279 GCF_001515625.1 Sinocyclocheilus rhinocerous
TCTCTCTCTCTCTCACACACACACACACACACACATATACACACAAACTCTATTCTCAGTGCCAGGCTTCAACACTCATCTGTCTGACTTGGACTCAGCAATTAGGGGCCACACAAGCAAATGCCACTCATGACCTGAAGCACAAAGCCGCTGACAAACAAGCAGAGACAAATCAAGGGGTGATTTAAAAGCATAGCGCTAAAATCTCAATATTTGGCCATTCAGATTTAGCAGCCTGCCCAGACAGGGCCATAAATTCACCCTTCCATAAATAATTAA
>NW_015719946.1:0-280 GCF_001515625.1 Sinocyclocheilus rhinocerous
AAAAAAAAATACTGCTACAGCGTAAAGCTGTGATATTGTTTGTTTGAGGGAAAATGGATTCCGAATTCAAATGAGTGTG
The DNA here is from genome assembly GCF_001515625.1 of Sinocyclocheilus rhinocerous. Lineage (NCBI taxonomy): Eukaryota > Metazoa > Chordata > Actinopteri > Cypriniformes > Cyprinidae > Sinocyclocheilus > Sinocyclocheilus rhinocerous. Next base: position 80 of record NW_015719946.1, read on the forward strand.
ATAATAGAGGTGGGGTGAGACAGAAAAAGTGACTTCAGGTTTATGGAATCTTATTTTTTTCTCCCAGCTCATTTTCTCTGTATGAAGAGTTGAACTGGTACACGGATATGGAGTAGTTTAGACTGCAGCCTAGACAAATACAGTGGGACTATGAAAACATTGTAGAATTTGTGTCCTGTTGCAAATGACCTATTAAGAATA
>NW_015719947.1:0-280 GCF_001515625.1 Sinocyclocheilus rhinocerous
AAAAAAAAAAGATGCATAAATAAATAAATAAATTTTAATGGATATTTTTGTTATATTGTCTTAGTGCAGTAAACACAGTGTATTATTTGAAATTTTAGTTAGTTAAAATATTTATATTGTCACTTGAGAAGCATCACTCTTGCTCTCAAATCTCATTCTATCATTTTCCTCAGTGCCGTCACTAGAGTCATCCTTCACACATCCGGTGAAGCTGATTTACATTAGGTAAAGAAATGTCACTCACCACAGCCTTCCTCATCCGCACCATTCAGACAGTCAC
>NW_015719948.1:0-280 GCF_001515625.1 Sinocyclocheilus rhinocerous
ATGTAAACTTTTTTAAAGTACTAAAATTATTACAAAAAAGTGAAATAAAAAAAGCCAAATAAATATTAAAATTAAATTTAAATCTAAATCACATGACAAAATTACTTAAAGTTAAACAAATTAAATAGAAAACCGCATATATGAAAATAAAATCTAAATGCAAAATATTAATAAATACTATATTATACAAATAATACTAAAATAACACAAACACATAAATTAAATATAATTTCTGTTAAAAAACTTAAACTTGTTTTATTTCTGCTAGTTGCCAAAGCAG
>NW_015719949.1:0-280 GCF_001515625.1 Sinocyclocheilus rhinocerous
AAAAATATTAAAATCTTAAATAATTTATAATAAAATACACTATGTTGTTTTTAACTTGGTGTGAGCAACATAAAGGTATGAAACGTTCTCTAAAAAAAGCTACTAAATATCTAAACATCTTCTATACGTCACTGAATTCCATTAAAAATTCAAAATACTTTAATAAAGTCTATTGTTGCTCTATTCTAATTTCTACTATCCAAACTACACTATAACAAACAAACTGTGCAAACTCTAATTATTTATAATAAAATAATTTAATATAGGATCTATATAAATA
>NW_015719950.1:0-280 GCF_001515625.1 Sinocyclocheilus rhinocerous
AAAAAGAGACTCCGAAGTGGGCTCGTCTGGGATTTGAACCCAGGAACTCTCACACCCTAAGTGAGAATCATTCTTCTAGAACAATGAGCCATGGCGTGCATGAAACTGGAGTCCCACTCAGCCATTTATTCCACCGTGCTTGATCTATGAATAATGCTAAAAAAAAAAAGAGGCTCCGAAGCGGGTTCGTCCGGGATTTGAAACAAGGACCTCTCGCACCCTGAGCAAGAGTCACACCCCTAGACCAACGAGTCACTGAGACTTCTGCAATGGAGGCCAC
>NW_015719951.1:0-280 GCF_001515625.1 Sinocyclocheilus rhinocerous
ATTTGGTTTATGTCATGTAATATATAATGCACATTTACAATTTATTTAAAAAAAATTGGTAATTAGGAAATACATTTACTTCTAAAGTGTTATTAATCTAAAGTTGTGTACACAATATATATACACAAAATAGATTTCTGTTTTAATAGTCAAATAAATAATTTTTTTATTATAATTTTTTTTAAAATTTATTTTAAGAGAATTTTCTTATGTTTAACAGCTGAAGTTGAACACTATAATATCACCACTGCTAAAAATATCAAAGCTTAAGAATCACTGA
>NW_015719952.1:0-280 GCF_001515625.1 Sinocyclocheilus rhinocerous
AAAAAAATACTTGGGGAAGATTACGGGCTCCGAGGCCCTAACGTAGGCACCGCAGTCCTCCGTGGGCTAAACACAGGAACAGGAGCCCTCCGTGGGCCAAACTCGGGAACTGGATAACTCACTGGGCTAAACTCGGGGACAGGAATTCTCACTGGGCTAAACTCTGGGGCTGGAGCCCTCACTGGGGTAAACTCGGGGACAGGAGCCCTCACTGAGCTAAACTCTGGGACTGGAGCCCTCACTGGGGTAAACTCGGGAACAGGAGCCCTCACTGGGCTAA
>NW_015719953.1:0-280 GCF_001515625.1 Sinocyclocheilus rhinocerous
TTTTGAGATGCACCTGTACAACTATAAAAATAATAATAATAATTCCAAACTATATTTGCACTGCTCTTTCATACTCTTAGAAAATGACCAGTTTCATGTGTGCCCAGTTAATGCCTGCTCTTCTCATTTATTAATGAACAAAAATGTCTAAATCACTGACTTTTATCTTTCAAGTTAACAGACATAATTGTGATCTGTTAAACTCCATATACAGTAACAACATATACAACTACTAGTATATGTAAGATCAGTTTGTTTATGTTGACATTTGTTGATAATA
>NW_015719954.1:0-280 GCF_001515625.1 Sinocyclocheilus rhinocerous
AAAACAGATAGTCCTGTTTTAAACTCTTGCAGATGGCTAAGCCAGAGTTGGTATGTTAGGGTGCTCAAACCATTAGAGTCTGTTGAAAATGCTAGAGACTCACAGTGTTTATAACTTTACACTACCCGTATAGTTTACTTTTAGTTGTCTCTGCATTCTAAACAGGGGCAGAAATGAGTATTTAAATGAAAATAAATGTCCAAACAGCAGCTTTTAAAACTTTGGAGTAAGTGCAATTCAACTGAAAATCAGGGTAAAGGGACTTAAAGGGGTGGTTGAT
>NW_015719955.1:0-280 GCF_001515625.1 Sinocyclocheilus rhinocerous
GAGAAGAAAAAGTAAAAAAAATACACTGACTCACACAGCCGTTCAAGAAGTAAGCACAGGCATTGATTCTCTTCATAATGAGATGGTTTCTTACATTAAAGTTGCCCATTACTTAACTGTCTTTCATTTTTCATATTTGCATGAAAAGCAGCTGCTAACATGAACTTAGTTAAAGGGATAGTTTACCCCACAATGTATATTCTGTCATAATTTTCTCTTTCATGTTGTTCTAAACCTGTGTGACTTTCTTTTTTCTAGATATAAGATATTTTAAGAAATG
>NW_015719956.1:0-280 GCF_001515625.1 Sinocyclocheilus rhinocerous
AAAAGACATGTTAGTGGTCTGGAGAAGAATAAAAATTAAATAATAATAAAATAAATAAATATAAAAATAATAAAAGACATGTTAGTGATCTGGAGAAGAATAAAAAAATTAATACAAATTAAATAATAAAATAAATAAATAATAAAAGACATGTTAGTGGTCTGGAGAAGAATAAAAAAATAATTATATAATAATAAAAATACATGTTAGTGGTCTGAAGAAAATAATAAATATAAACAAAATAATAAATGTTAGTGGTTTAAGGAATAAACTGAGGAAC
>NW_015719957.1:0-280 GCF_001515625.1 Sinocyclocheilus rhinocerous
GTGTATATACAGTGACATTATTTATTGGGTTGGTATCATTTAAAAACCAGCGATTACTGGAGATGTAAATAAATACATAATGAAACATACCTAAATAAGATCCTTGGGAATAGTCAAACCTAGAAGCACCCTGTACAATGAGCTGAGGGTCTGATACTATATTCTAAAGAGACAAAATAAACAAATTATGCATTAATATTTGGTCTAGAGATTTGTGAATACCACAAAACGAAATTGTCTCAAATAATGTACTTTGGGTCTGCTTTCATGACACTTGAGA
>NW_015719958.1:0-280 GCF_001515625.1 Sinocyclocheilus rhinocerous
AAACTTTATCTGGAATGTCACCGTTTCTGTCACTGCAACTTCAGGTGAACGAACACACACACGAAATCGTCTGGCTCATGAAAAAAAAAATTTATTTAAAAAAAATTTAGTTAATATTTGCAACATTATCCGGATTATGTTTTAATATTTATTTATTAAAACATTATCCGCGGATATCCGCAGCACCCGTGGATATATACGAAAAGCAAAATAAGTCTGCTGCGTAAATCAGACAGACTTACTGATGATGGACTTTGCTTTAAAGCGGGAGAAACAGGTT
>NW_015719959.1:0-279 GCF_001515625.1 Sinocyclocheilus rhinocerous
AAGGAAAAATTGAAATCGCATCATATGACCCCTTTAAAGTTTCAGTAACTTTTCAGTGGTTACCCAAATTAACCTCAAACTACTTAATGTTATTAATCACCCTTAAAAGAACACAGTACACCATGGGGATTGGCATTTATTGCATTTAGTTGACTGTCAAATGCAGCTATATAAACAGCTCAAAAAATATATGGTGAAACAAACAGCTCCAAAACTTGTTCAAAGTGCACTGTTGCTGCAGTCCAAATGCATTGTGCTGTATCTAACAAATGCGTGTGT
>NW_015719960.1:0-279 GCF_001515625.1 Sinocyclocheilus rhinocerous
AGCAGATTACAGCTTCACCCACTGGGCAAAAGGTGTGACAATTAGTAGACCCCCAGTGTATACGCATCTTGGCCTACAGGCCTTGATCACTATCAGCACCTCTGTGCCTTCAAGAATGCCAAATGGCCCTTTTGTTTCTCAAGATAGGTTTGGGACAGGAAAGCAGAAATCTTTGATTATTTTTGACCCAACAGGTCCAAAAAAGTAGTTTGTTGTCTGAGGGCAACGCCATGCCATAGAGCAGTGGTCACCAACCTTTTTAGGCCCAAGATCCCTGAC
>NW_015719961.1:0-280 GCF_001515625.1 Sinocyclocheilus rhinocerous
TTCTCTGTCCTCCTTTAATGAATAAGGCTACATTAATATATTATTCTAATATTTAATATATTAAAATAGCATTAAGTAGAATTATTAGCTTCAGAAGAGCATGAGTAAACTGTGAATTTAGACTCCATGGTCACACTGGTTTAAATTTACTTTTTGTGACCTAAAATGAGTTGCCATAAATAGGAAGAAATGCATAGATTGCACAAAAACTTCCTTCGAAACCAATCGGCACATGAATTGAGCGTATATGTAAGTGAATACCTGATTCCTCTGTGATATT
>NW_015719962.1:0-280 GCF_001515625.1 Sinocyclocheilus rhinocerous
AGGTCAGTGATTCTTAAGCTTTGATATTTTTAGCAGTGGTGATATAGTGTTCAACTTCAGCTGTTAAACATAAGAAAATTCTCTTAAAATAAATTTTTTTTTAAATTATAATAAAAAAATTATTTATTTGACTATTAAAACAGAAATCTATTTTGTGTATATATATTGTGTACACAACTTCAGATTAATAACACTTTAGAAGTAAATGTATTTCCTAATTACCAATTTTTTTTTTATAAATTGTAAATGTGCATTATATATTACATGACATAAACCAAAT
>NW_015719963.1:0-280 GCF_001515625.1 Sinocyclocheilus rhinocerous
CCTTTTGTACCTGGAAAATGAGACTTTGCTCTACTTGCACAACATTATGATACAGAAGTGTGCAGCACATAGTCTGTAACCTTTCAATAAAAATTTCATATTTGACACTAGAGGGCGCTGTTTTCTTTTCTTTTGATCCTACTGGCACCGTCATGCCACATGCACGGCATCCACATCCACATGGTGGTCTTCATTTAAAATACAGTGAAGAGAAGACAAGACCGGGATCAGATCTATGAAACTAGCGTGTTGTTGTTGTCTTGTTCCAATAAAATTGTTC
>NW_015719964.1:0-280 GCF_001515625.1 Sinocyclocheilus rhinocerous
GGTGGCTGAAATTGAGCTTTTCCTTCTTGAACAATCTGGAGCAAAGAAAATAACTAGTAAGCGAATGTCCGTTACTCGAGTAGAAAAAAATGAGTTTTGGGGCTTTGATCTTCGCACAGCTGAAAAATCCTCGACGGCAGATCTTCACCGAGACCGACTCAGACCTGAAACGAAACAACAGCACAAATGAACATTAGAGAAAAGCGAATGTTTGGCGGCGGAAATCCAGAAAACGATCAAAAGGTAGTTTTTGCCGATAAAAACTAACGTGGTAGCCGAA
>NW_015719965.1:0-280 GCF_001515625.1 Sinocyclocheilus rhinocerous
AAAAAAGGCTTCAGTTCAGGAGAAAAAAGGCTTTTTCCCATATATTCTAGCATTCTAGCAAGACGCAGTACGAGTGTAGTATCAAAAGGGAGCTAGTCAGCTGAAAAACAAAATACAGAATGTAAAACAATATAATTTACTAAATTGAAGAATTTGTTTTACAGATGTTTGGATGAGCATTTGTAGATGCATGGCTCACTGGATCTGGGGCAGGAATTATAACTTCCTCCAGAACATGAATGGTGAGAACAGACCCGTTTGGTAAGTGGCCCTTCATAGT
>NW_015719966.1:0-280 GCF_001515625.1 Sinocyclocheilus rhinocerous
AAATGGTGAACAATGTATGATATGATACTTTTAAGTATATTCAGCCTTTTGTCATTTCTAAGAGAGCTTACTGGACACATTGAGGTTTGGAGCTTGATGCGGAACTGTGAAGAGTTGCTTTACAGTTAAAAAAAACCCAGCAAGGAAATGTTGCTCTTCATGTTATTTTAGTGCAATATTTAAACTGAAAGCCTCCCTTTGAAACACAGACACAAGGACAGCGTTGAATGTTGCCAGTGAGACACCCTGAAGTACAGTAATCATCACTACAGCAAATGTA
>NW_015719967.1:0-280 GCF_001515625.1 Sinocyclocheilus rhinocerous
TGGAGGGGCCTGAAATATAAAGAAAATGAAGTTGAGAATGATTTTAAAATGTTTGTCCAGTTTATTCTGATTGAGTTACAAGTAAAGTGTGTAGTTTCTGTGCCACAAAGACAAATCAAGCACATGTTTAAAGCTAGTCAGGATGCTCAAAAAAGAGAGCAATGTTATGAAATTGCTACAGAGCCATGAATAATTACTTCTTGTATTTGCAAACTAGGACAAAGAAACTCACATTTGAAGCATACTGTTGGTTGCATTTATGAGGATAGGGTTGTGGATC
>NW_015719968.1:0-280 GCF_001515625.1 Sinocyclocheilus rhinocerous
TAAAATATCTTGCATGAAATAAAATAAACGTTAAAAGAAATAAATTTAATTTGTTTCAGCTATAAACATATTTAAAAAAATAAAAATGACAAAACCACAACAAAATAAATACAATTTTAATATTTAAATTAAAATTAAAATGAAAAACAGAAAAATGAAAACTAATTTGAAATATTAATAAAAACTAAAATAGTTCAAATTATACTAAAATAGCTAAAATAGCTAAAACTAATAAAAATGACAAAACAACAACAAAATTAATACAACTTTAATATTTAAA
>NW_015719969.1:0-280 GCF_001515625.1 Sinocyclocheilus rhinocerous
TAATTTTCATTAATTACTCAGCATTCTAGGAACATTGATTTGTAATGTTCCAAGAACATAACACTGCCAAGTTTCTTTAATGTTAATAGAACATCATTTAAAGGTAGTATGATGTTCTGAAATGTTCTTTCAACTGAAGTTTTATTAACATCTCAGCATCTACACATCAAAATCCTCAGTGTTAAATTAACATTACTGTATGTCTGCATGTCTATATAAAAATAGAGACCATCTGAAACACAGCAATTACAACTGACTTCCAGTCACAGCCTTAGATGAA
>NW_015719970.1:0-280 GCF_001515625.1 Sinocyclocheilus rhinocerous
CTTATCCAACTCTTTAAACATTTCTCTCTTGATCGTTTTAATAATGTTTCTAATTTATCACCTTAAAGTGGAAGTGAAGCAGTCAGTCAATTTAGTAAAAGTGATTTCCACTTTCATTAAAAAATATATAACAAACATGATTAATGAAACCATTTTAAAGAAAAAGGGATGTTTTGTTATAGCTTTTGGCGCAAGGGCACCGCCATCTTGCAGTACCTCCGCGTGTGACGTCACAGGGTTGGTTCGTTCCGTTGGCCAGTTAAGCAATATAAGCATTTCT
>NW_015719971.1:0-279 GCF_001515625.1 Sinocyclocheilus rhinocerous
TTACGAGTCCGACTCTCTAACCATTAGGCCACGACTTCCCCATGTACTTACTATAATAATAATAGTATATTATGCATAATTACAAACAAACTAACCATAAATCAAACCTAATTCTAACCCTATAATAAGTACATGTTAATTAATATTACTTAGTAATTAATTGTACATTTACGTTGTATCAAGGACGCCTTAAAATAAAGTGTAACCAAAATAGTCTACATAATGAATTAACAAAAATGATGTTTATATCTTAATCAAAAGGTCATTTTTCTGAGAAAA
>NW_015719972.1:0-280 GCF_001515625.1 Sinocyclocheilus rhinocerous
GCAACAAATGGACCAACGCCAAAGTCCAGACACTTCTTCATCCTCCAACCTCCAGTTGTTGACGTTGTTGAACGCTTACATGACGCCGCTGTCGGATGGCTCACGGTACTTCAGAGTTACTACTGGCGGTGCAAATGCAACCTTGTGGGTAGTCGCTATAACAGAGTTCCTATAACTACCTGGTGTGAAAGCCCTTTTACCAGTCTTATATTTTACCAGCGCCTAATGCTTTAGCGACTCTAAACAACTAGACTTGGAAATACTAACAAATGGATTTCTC
>NW_015719973.1:0-280 GCF_001515625.1 Sinocyclocheilus rhinocerous
TATTTAGCATTTGATTCTCAGTTCTGATTGCATTGTTATTGATTTCGAATTTTCTCGGCACTGCCTGGGATAGACGTAACAGATCATTGCATTTTTGAACTGTCAGTCAGTTGAGGTGCTCTGTCTGGGGCCCAGTGAAGACAGCCAGAGTCTCTCTCTTTCTTTCTGTCTTCACACAGAGCCTCCTCAGCCCTTTTCTCATCGCCCGCTATCCCTTAAAAAGACAGCTTTTTCCTTTTCTTTCCTCTCCTTGAAAATGAATAGCCCTATTAATCCATCC
>NW_015719974.1:0-280 GCF_001515625.1 Sinocyclocheilus rhinocerous
CACAAAATGCTACATTTTAAGAGTTACAATAAGCACGGGCAGCATTTGGACAACTGCAGTAGAACTGAAAGTCAATACATCCAAACTCATATCACTTCTGTTCCCTGCTGTAATGAGGTATTGTTGCAAGGCTGTATCCTCTTTTCACAACACCTGCATGAGAAAAAACATACCTGCAGGCTATAAACTATGTAAGCGAAGCGACCAAATCCTGCATGGAGCCATATGTTATGACAGGCTTAGAGGGAGTTATATTACTGTGAGACAATGAAAACTGCAG
>NW_015719975.1:0-280 GCF_001515625.1 Sinocyclocheilus rhinocerous
TTGCAGATGGATCCGCACGTCTCACGTCTTGTCAGCCCCGTTACAATATTAACAACTTATTTTACTTCAGTTAGTTGCCAAGGCAACATTTCTCATTTTTCACTTTTATTTATTTTACTAATAAATAAATAAAAAAACTTTATAGACATGAAAAACGAATTAAACCAACAAAAACACAGCAAAATTACACATAACTGAACTAAAATGAAATTGAAAACAGAAAATATAAAAATTTAATCTAATTCAAAATATTAACAAAAACTATAGTATATTGTATATC
>NW_015719976.1:0-280 GCF_001515625.1 Sinocyclocheilus rhinocerous
TGCATGTTGATTTATATCCCTTAATAAACTGCGTATACTGTATACAACTAAATGTTTATGTTGCGGCAGAGAAGCCATACAATGGGAACTGGGGACTGTTTTGATTTGATGACACAAGCGAATCGTTTCGCCCCCAAACTAGTTCATTGAAATGAACCGTCTGAACAAATCGATTCACTAAATGAATCAAACTCCACGCGGCATACAAGAGGCTTGTTTGAGATGCACCTCGCCAGAAATGAAGGCGAGAGTAGGCGGCTGCAGTGAGGGGAGGAGTGAA
>NW_015719977.1:0-280 GCF_001515625.1 Sinocyclocheilus rhinocerous
ATAATTTTGACCCATACTATGTATTTTTGGCTATTGCTAAAAAATATACCCCAGTGACTTAAAGACTGGTTTTGTGGTCCAAGGTTACATATAGGTCTAAAACATATAGGCATAACAGGAATGGCCATGAATTATTACTTAGAGCAAAGACATCAATCAAGAAAGCCTGAATTCTTTTTAGATGAGGCACATCAACTCTCGCAACAGCTCATTATACAATATCTGACCCCAAGGGTAACTAGCACAGACATTAGAAGGACACGCCCCCTCCAACATTCAG
>NW_015719978.1:0-280 GCF_001515625.1 Sinocyclocheilus rhinocerous
AATTATTAATTCTTCTGATTTTAATTTGATATAATTTTATGTATATTTTATATATTATATAACAGTAGCCTATAATGTTAATATCTAAATGCAATATTGTATAAATATCTAAATATTTATACATTAAATGAGAACAAGATGTATACAAAAATGTATATAAATATATTTATTTAATCAATTTCTCATATTTACTTAATCTTATTGCACATTATCAGATTATTTAAGTGAAATTCAAACCATTAAACAGTAGAGGACTGAATGTAATTAATGACTCAGCAAA
>NW_015719979.1:0-280 GCF_001515625.1 Sinocyclocheilus rhinocerous
CTTGGAACGTCTTTAGGACGTTATTTGTACTTGATGAATGTTCTCTTAATATTGAAGGAAAACGTTCCTAGAAAAATATTCTCAGAACGTTGTTTTGGTGTTTTTTGAACTTGATGAATGTTCTCTTACCATTGAAGGAAAAGGTTCCTAGAATATTATTCTCAGAACGTTGTTTTGGTGTTATTTTGTGCTTGATGGAGGTTCTCACAATGTTAAAGGAAAAACATTCTTAGAGCAACATTGTTGGAACATTGTTTTGATGTTATTTGAACTTGATGAA
>NW_015719980.1:0-280 GCF_001515625.1 Sinocyclocheilus rhinocerous
AATAGGTTGAAATATAAGGGATTATCTACTCAGCAAAAGCGCACGCGATCCATTAAGGCCTCATGGTCACAGCTAACAGGATAATGTCTGCAACAGTTGAGTTTATGTGTGGAGGTAATTGTTAGGTTAAAATCTAATTGCTCTGAAAATGCATTTTTGGAAAGCTGTTCGTTTATTTAATTTTTCAAAAAGTTGATATCTATGATATCTTCAGGCCATCATGCCCCATTGTTAAATTATATATATAGACTACAAATGTGTTTAGACTATTTATTATAGG
>NW_015719981.1:0-280 GCF_001515625.1 Sinocyclocheilus rhinocerous
AGTCCTTAAGATACCAGCACAATAACACACTCAGCAAAATATTGTTATCGATAAAATCCCAGAAAATATCGAGGTATTATTTTTGTCAATATCGCACACCCCTACTAAGGACATGGTCTCACTGAGGGCGTGTCGGTGTATTGCGCCGTGATGTTTCACTCCGCTTGGTCCGGGATGCTCTCTCCTGACCCCTGCTGGACACACAGAGCATTAAAACTCAACTTCAAACACACTTACTTGATCGCAACGTACGATTTCAAACACTCACGATGAGACGAAT
>NW_015719982.1:0-280 GCF_001515625.1 Sinocyclocheilus rhinocerous
CGGCAGAAATGAAAGCATATCTAAAGTAAAACACTGAAATAACGGCGAGTGGAAGCACACACTGTAAAGCAATGCACACTTGTCTCACAGCACCAATGCAATTTAAAAATAGTGGGTGCATTTTTTAATACTCGCTAATCCAAGTGTGACGTCAGCAGGCTATAATCGATTATGGTCTATTACTGCATTGATTCAGAATCGTCTGCATCGATTCATTTCAACACCCCTAAAATACACATTCATTTACTTGTTTAGAAAGATAGCAAGGACTAGTTCACCC
>NW_015719983.1:0-280 GCF_001515625.1 Sinocyclocheilus rhinocerous
CACACAACAAAAGTAAAAAAAAAAAAAAAAAAACTTTAACTAAAATTAAAACGACAATGGAAAATATAAAAGCTGATTCAAAATATTAATAAAAACTATAATAGTCTCTCAAAGATACTGAAATAACACTGCTAGTCGTCAAAGAATCCTGAAAAATTTCTCACTGTTTTTACAAAATATTATGCAGCAAAAACTGTTTTCAACATTGATAATAATAAGAACAATTATTAATAATTAAACACCAATAATAATTGAGCAGCAAATAAGCATACAGTGGTGT
>NW_015719984.1:0-280 GCF_001515625.1 Sinocyclocheilus rhinocerous
AAAATGATGATTCAAACAAAAAATATTATCCGTAAGCTAAGCAATCTACGGAGCCCTGCACATGACATGCAGGAAAACAATAGTAAGCTAAATCATGCGCACAATTTATTCCCTCGATTTACTAAATTATGTGCACTTTTTAGCAAATTGATGGAACTAATTAGTAGTACTTTTTTTTAACACACTTAAACTGAAATTAAATGTTAATAGAGGCTTCCGTTGTGTGGCAAGATCTCTCATCATATTAAACTTACTTTGATTTTAACAGACTGAATAAGTC
>NW_015719985.1:0-280 GCF_001515625.1 Sinocyclocheilus rhinocerous
TCAAATCCCAGTTCTCTCCGTATTTTATGATGGAGTTAGTGATCTAAGGCCAGACTACAGACTTACAAGGCAGACACTGACAAAGCTGTTCTCATTCCTGCGTGACCATTATGATCATGGCTGGGGACTTGAGCTGGAAGTGCTTGTTTTTGTGTTCTGGTTGGCCAGCGCAACTTCCTATCGGGTCGTATCCAGAGCCTTTGACATTCCCCGCTCTACTGTACATGACATTGTTCACCATGTGGCAAATAAGATTGTGAGCAAAAGAGCCCAAGTGATT
>NW_015719986.1:0-280 GCF_001515625.1 Sinocyclocheilus rhinocerous
CCCCGTCCCGGCGCACTCTCTCCAGAACTCCCGGGAGCAGAGCAAGCGGGGAAAAGGCGTACAGACAAAGCCTCGGCCACGTCTGTACCATGGCATGCAGCCCCTGTGGAGATGGATGAGTCAGAGAGCACCAAAGGGGACAGTGTGATGTCTCTTGAGTCGCAAACAGGTCCGCCTGGCCAAAAACTCTCCATACCCTGGGCCTCGGCCCCTGCCTCGACAGGATGTCTACTCTCATAATGAGAAGCCCAGGAATGTGAACTGCTCTCAGCGAGAGGAG
>NW_015719987.1:0-280 GCF_001515625.1 Sinocyclocheilus rhinocerous
GGGAGTCAATGAAGAGATTCAGTGTTACTGTTGATGGTGAGTAGAGCTCTCAGGGTAGCCTTATTCTTGCCCCCTATTCCTTCAGAGAAAAGTTAAGCGAGACATTTTGGGTGAAGATCAGGAGTTGGTTTGAGAAACTGCAGTAGTGCAGCAGATCCACCAGAGCGGCTTCTAATGTCAAATATAAAATTCTGACAATACAATAAACTGACAAATTCTCATTCAACACTGAACAAAATAAAGCAGCCCTCTTTCTTACTGTTGATTTATTCTCATTCTC
>NW_015719988.1:0-280 GCF_001515625.1 Sinocyclocheilus rhinocerous
GACTGAAGCTGGATCATCAGACTGGATCTCTGACCATCACAAACAGCACAACTGAACACAACGGGTTTACAAACTTCTGATCATCAGCAGCCGAGAGACCAAATACAAGAGATTCAAAGCTACTATCCATGGTGATCTCATTTATTTGGAAATCACATACAGCTTTCATTAAAATAATTACCTTTCAAAATGTTCAATTTTGATTTCATTTAATTAATTTTAATTTGATTTAAATGTGATTATCTTTGAACATAAATATCAACTTTTTAAGCTGTGTTTG
>NW_015719989.1:0-280 GCF_001515625.1 Sinocyclocheilus rhinocerous
AATTACTGAACCTAAACATAGGAGCCTGATAAAAATGCTCATTTTCGATGAAAATTTCAGATGGCACTTAGAGCCTTTTGCATCTGAACTCTAGTATGGAAATATATAGAAGTATGGAACTGCAAAAAAGCATCATTGTGTATTTGTATGTTGTGTGATGAGAATAGGACTTTCTTTTATCATATGGATTTGCTCTGTCGTGTTTGTAACTGAAATAGCGCTGTGACCTCCAGTTTCTTTACCTCTGTGTCCTCTTGTAACAGAATGAATATTACTGTAG
>NW_015719990.1:0-280 GCF_001515625.1 Sinocyclocheilus rhinocerous
AATTTTCATTTTGGGGTGAACTATCCATTCCTGTTTTCTTGTGACTTTGCAGATAATCAAGCAACAATTTAGAAACCTTAAGTGCCATATTCATTTTTGTAGAAATATTTATTATATTACAGAGTTCAAGAGATACTGCAAGGAATGACCCAGTAATCATCGTTATTGCATTGGCATGACTGTTCTTGATAAAAATGCTGCAGTCATTTAGTTTGCTTGTTTATAGAGTCATTTACACTACACACTTGAGCTGATCTGGACTAACATGGTTGTTTCTTAA
>NW_015719991.1:0-280 GCF_001515625.1 Sinocyclocheilus rhinocerous
CAGTAAACAACAGAGAAAGAAGAGTTTCTGAACTTAAGAGACATTTAAAAAGAGACATACATCTCTTGTATATGGGTGAATCCCATAAACAATGTTATATTTCATCCCAAAAGCACAATGAAACAGACACACAATTATATTTTACTTAAAACGTAAAACTTTTTAAAAACTGATACGAACTTTTTTGGTATCAGTTGTTTTTTACATTGTGACATTAAGAAATGTGCTAATTTCTCAATTTCTCATTAATGTTGTTAAAAAAAATTACATGCAAACTAAC
>NW_015719992.1:0-280 GCF_001515625.1 Sinocyclocheilus rhinocerous
AGAGAAAAAACAAAGAAACAAAAAGACAACAAACATAGACAATGGCACTGACTCTGACAAAGAAGAGAATTTCTGCATTGTTTGATTGGAGAGTTACTTGAAACCAAGAGAGGTTTGGGTGCAGTGCTGGCAATGCAAGGCGTGGGCTCACCAGGCCTGCACTGATGGGGGAGCCATTTATACTTGCCACAACTGCAAGTCTGGATTAATTTCTTTCTCTTTTAACCTCTCTCTGTCACACACTCATGCACTACCTCACAGACACACACACACACACACA
>NW_015719993.1:0-280 GCF_001515625.1 Sinocyclocheilus rhinocerous
CAAAATAAAATGTTGAGAATAAACTCGTTAAATTACGAGAAAAAAAGTCGTTACATTTTGAGAAAAAAGTTGAATTAAAATGGGGATAATAAACACTCGTGTCGGGTTAATTTCATCTCGTTGGAGAGTGTCAAACAGCGTCCGTCACGGATTCGTATCAAGGGCATGTGCTGCTTTAATTAGGTTATTAGTGAGAAATAATGAGGTTATAAGAGAGAAACAAGACGTGCATCCTAATGAGAGAGCGAGAGACCGCGAAGCTAGACGTTTCTTCTTATAT
>NW_015719994.1:0-280 GCF_001515625.1 Sinocyclocheilus rhinocerous
AATGGCCTCAGTCAATGTTGTTCTTCTACCACGACTGGACAGGAACGACAAACATGCAGCAAAGATCCAAAACCTGTACAGGGACAGAAAGCCACTCATTTGTCTTTTTGATGAGAATGATTATTCTGTAATTAAGACCAAGAAAGGGAAATTCAACATTGGTCTGAAATGCAGAAGTCAGTCAGATGTATCTGAAGAACTCAGAAAAGCTATAAATGCTTGTCTCTTAGAATCGTCTTCCACTTTCAGACTTGAAGATGTGTCCAAACACTCAGATATC
>NW_015719995.1:0-280 GCF_001515625.1 Sinocyclocheilus rhinocerous
AAGAGGCTTATCAAGAAGCTCCGCCCACACAAGTACCTCTGGGCCGAGGGAGAGGGGAGGGGTGGGTGGGGCTCTAGAACTGAACCCGCCCCGCGGAGGGCGTCCCGTCCTCTAGGTGCCTCCGCACAGACTTCTGCCTCCTGACCTCTTGACCTCTAGGGTCGACCCCCACCTCTGTGGCGCCCCCTAGCGCCTCCCCCTCCGTCCTGCTGCGAAGAGCCTCTCCGTTGAGCAGCCGCTCGCCGCTGACCCCTGTTACGCTAATCTCAGGGATGGGCCC
>NW_015719996.1:0-280 GCF_001515625.1 Sinocyclocheilus rhinocerous
AAGACAAAATAATCACAATTAAATTTTTTGGCGGTCATGCAGTCCTATATATAATTAATTTTAAAACAAAAACAATTCAAATATATAAACTAAATAATATATGCATGACAAAATAAAAATAAAAAATAAATACAATTACACTTTTTGGCAGTCATACAGTCCTATATATGTATATATTAATAATTAAAAAATAAAAACAATTCAAATATATGACAAAATAATATATACATGACAAAACAATCACAATAAAACATTTTGTCAGTCGTGCAGTCCTATATAT
>NW_015719997.1:0-279 GCF_001515625.1 Sinocyclocheilus rhinocerous
AAATGGCATATTAATTGTAAGATACATGTTCATGTATAACACATCAGCAGTACAACTCCACAGCAGGGGTTTAATCATTTGGGGACCAAAGTTCACTGTACAAGGACACATTTAAAAACAGAATGGCTCAGAATGCAGAAGTTTTGAAAAAGAAAATGTTTTTAACTAAAGATGCTGCCTTAAAGGGACAGTTGCATTTTTGGTTGAACTATCCCTGTAAAAGTGTGAGATGCTGAAAAATCAGCATATTAGAATGATTTCTGAAGGATCATGTGACAC
>NW_015719998.1:0-280 GCF_001515625.1 Sinocyclocheilus rhinocerous
AAGTGTTCTTTATATTTTGTGTTATCATGGTGTAATTTAATTATAACTTACCTGTCTTTCTGTGAAAAGTGATGGCCATCTTTGGAGAGTCTCTTTTACTGGAGGCTCCTTCTCTACAATCTCTTTTCTTCTCAAGGAGAAAGTGGAATCCATGTGCTGTGATATCAAGGTGGAACTTGGATGACTTTTCTTCATTTCCTCCACAAGTTGTAAGCGTTTAGATTCCATGCTGCAGTCATCCTCACCAGCAGGACAATTGGGAAGAAAATTGATTTCAAAT
>NW_015719999.1:0-280 GCF_001515625.1 Sinocyclocheilus rhinocerous
TAAGAACAATTCAAGTGAAGTTTAAAGGTAACTCTACAAATGTGAGAACTTTCTTGTGCAAAGATAAATTATTCATTAATTCTGTTTATACTCTCTGAAGTAAAGATTTTATATTGCATTATACACTGTCATTTACAACTATTTATTTCTTGTTTTGAAATTTAAGCCATTTTGAATTTTAGTTTAAATAAGTTTAAACGCTGATACAGTTTTGGATACAATATTTATGTCTGTGTTTTGACCATTTTGATTTCCTACACAAAATTCTTAGTTATTAACT
>NW_015720000.1:0-280 GCF_001515625.1 Sinocyclocheilus rhinocerous
AATTTTAAATTTGAGGAGGAAACAGGCTTCAACAGAAACTACTTAACACTTTACATAAACAAAAAAAGTAATATGTTAAACACAGTTTGGGTTTGATAAGATTTTTTATGTTTTTGAAAAAAAAATTGTTATGCTGACCAAGGCTGCATTTATTTGATCAGAAATACAGTAAAAACAGTATTTTAAAAAATATTACAATTTAAATAACAATTACGTTATAACAGTTTAAATAGGAAATAACTGTTTTATGTTTTAATATGTTTTAATATATTTTAAAACG
>NW_015720001.1:0-280 GCF_001515625.1 Sinocyclocheilus rhinocerous
GTTTTAAAGAAGTACACTTATTTTGATGTGTTGACTAAAGCACGTCAAGTACTTGATTATCGTTTGAACTATAGTGTGTTATTCAGTATTACATTTAAAATTAATATATTTTAAATGCACTAAATTGCAGCTTCATCATTACACATGAGTAATTACAATTACATTTAAATACATGATGCATTTAGTTTATCATAAATGCTTGTCAGTACATTCAACAGTACTTGAACCATATTTCAAGACAATAGAAGTCATTATGAAATTACATGTGAAGATGTACTTA
>NW_015720002.1:0-279 GCF_001515625.1 Sinocyclocheilus rhinocerous
GCACAATTTATAAATCGAGGGAACAAAATAGTAAATCGTGCACACCATTTACCCTACTATTTTTTTCCTGCATGCCATGTAATTGCAATGTAAATGCATGTAAATGTAATGGCTCCGTAATTTTAGAATTATAGGAACTATATTTTGAATGTTCTCTGGAAGTTCTGAAACTAGAAGTAACATTTAAAAAAACATCCAAATAAATATTGCAAATATTGAGAACCTTATTAAATCGTTAGTTCACCCAAAAATGAAAATTCTGTCTTTAATTACTCACCC
>NW_015720003.1:0-280 GCF_001515625.1 Sinocyclocheilus rhinocerous
AAGCTACGAGAATACTTTTTGTGCACAAAGAAAGCAAAAATAACGACTTTATTCAACAATCCGTCTCCGCCGCGTCACCCTGGCGCCATTTTGGAGAGTATCCACTGAAACGTAAACAGTGCATGCTGTTCTCTGTCAGCTGCGTCACGCGGATACGTTGTCTATGTTGTTTGCACTTTGATCTGAACGTAAACGACATATCCGCGTGATGCAGCTGACACAGAACAGCATACAATGTTTACGTTCAGTGGATACTCTCCAAAATGGCGCCAGGGTGACG
>NW_015720004.1:0-280 GCF_001515625.1 Sinocyclocheilus rhinocerous
CGTCTAAACATTTACAGTCAGCGTCACGGTAAAGTGCTAGATGTTTATATGAAATACTAAATGACTTCCACCCGCTCTCAGTGTTTCATTACACATCTATAAAAACATAGGTCTGTGTGTTATATTCATATGCTGGTGATGCAGCCATTTTTTCAGCTTTTTAACCATAGTTCGATATTAATCTGACATGAACCGAATTTCAACCCAACAGCCATGTTACCAATTTATACTTTAAAAAAAAATCATAAATACATAAATATTTTATGTAGATATATATATA
>NW_015720005.1:0-280 GCF_001515625.1 Sinocyclocheilus rhinocerous
TTTTATCCAAAGTGACTTACAATTGAGGAATACAACATGCGATTCATCATAAAGAGGCAAATAAACACAGGAAGTGATCGTAATACAAAGTTTTAAAAGCTAGAACAGGGAGGGATTAATGAAAGTGAAGGTTCTTTTCATTAAATTAGGATGCAGTCAAATGATGACGAAAGAGAGATGAGTTTTTCAGCTGTCGCTTGAAATTATCAAGGATTTGTTCCAGCCCGGAACAATGAATGAAAATGTTCTGGAAAGTGATTTTGTGCCTCTTTGTGATGGT
>NW_015720006.1:0-280 GCF_001515625.1 Sinocyclocheilus rhinocerous
AATGAGGTGATTATTGCTTCATCAAGAGCAAATTAAAAAGAGAGGGGAAAAAAATCCACAACTCAAAAAGTTGCGACAGTCATAGTAATAACAATGATAACAACAATCAGTGTAACAAGGTGTGCTCGGAAACCTGTGCGCTGAGGACAATATAAACCGTCAAACGCTGATCTTTCCTGTTGAGCGCTGCGGCGTGGAAGGAGTCCGTTTGTTTCAGCTCTGTCGAGAAACGTCTATCAGCATCATCATCATCATCATCATCATCATCATCATCATCATC
>NW_015720007.1:0-280 GCF_001515625.1 Sinocyclocheilus rhinocerous
ACACGCACGCTGAGGGACTGTAAGCGTCCTTCTGGGAACTCCTGATTTATTTCTGTGTGCGATGTTTGAAAGTGTCTTTGAACAGGTGCAAAACTCTAGTTGCATTTGTAATATTTGTAAAAAGATGCAATAAGATCATTTAAAAGATATAACCATTTTGTAC
The DNA here is from genome assembly GCF_001515625.1 of Sinocyclocheilus rhinocerous. Classification (NCBI taxonomy): domain Eukaryota; kingdom Metazoa; phylum Chordata; class Actinopteri; order Cypriniformes; family Cyprinidae; genus Sinocyclocheilus; species Sinocyclocheilus rhinocerous. Next base: position 164 of record NW_015720007.1, read on the forward strand.
AATATATATCAATTTTATATTAATTGTTACATGGTTATTATAGTAAAGGTGAAAGGTATATTAACTACAGGTGAAACCTGTATATATATATATATATATAAAAAAAAACATATTATA
>NW_015720008.1:0-280 GCF_001515625.1 Sinocyclocheilus rhinocerous
ACAGTATGTAAACCTGAACATAGATACACAGTCAATATCTGTAACTGCAAAATCTGCAAACAATACAAAATGACGAGGGGAGTTAATCTTAACATGGATGAAATCAAAATAAATAAATGTAACTAATTACATTTCACATACCATGATTATGGAGGTGCTTTTTAAAGTCAGGGGCACAACAAGATATGCTGGCACTTAGGGCAATGCCAATGTCACCTCTTCCTTTGTCGGGAATTCAAACAAAAGCAAGGAATGCAATATTTTTCTAGAAAGACAAGAG
>NW_015720009.1:0-280 GCF_001515625.1 Sinocyclocheilus rhinocerous
CTTATTCGCAATCACAAAACTACATTATTTGCACGTGCTTTAAAGTCTTGCCAGTTAAGCATTATATTTGCGTACTGTTCTGACATGCGCTTTTTCTAAACGCGTACCCCCAATAAGGTCTGGCTGCAGACATGCACTTGCTTTTTCAGACTTGCATTCTCTGACTTGCACTCACGAACAACTGCACTTTCGCAAGTGACGTCAATTGCAATCTTTTTTTTATTTTATTACTATTATTTTATTTAATCTCTCAGAATGCAACAGTATGACTGGTCTTTAA
>NW_015720010.1:0-278 GCF_001515625.1 Sinocyclocheilus rhinocerous
TCTATTTCAAATAAATGCTGTTCTTTTGAACTTTCTATTCATAAATTACACAAAAATGTTAAGCAGCATAACTGTTGATAATAGCAGCATAAATTGATAATAAGAAATGTTTTTTTTGAGCACCAAATCAGCATATTAGTATGATTTGTAAAGGATTGTGTGACACTGAAGACTGGAGAAATGCCTGCTGAAAATTCAGCTTTGCCAAAATTAATGTATATGTACACACATACATATACATATATATATATACACACACACACACACACACACACACA
>NW_015720011.1:0-280 GCF_001515625.1 Sinocyclocheilus rhinocerous
ACATGAACAACATCCCCAGAACTGCTCTGAGAGTCAAAAATATATCGTTTCTGCCAGAAATGTATTACTATTGTTCAGTAGAATGTATGTACTACTAACTACTACTATGTAACTACTACTACTAAAATGATTAAGGAATAATCACAATATTTCTTCCATGTTTTAATTTTAATTTTAAATCCCCTTTGTTTGCCAAAAAATATATATTTTTAAATTTTCATTAATTAAAAGATACATTAAATTAATGTGTTATGCCTTCATTCGATAACCAGAAAAATTA
>NW_015720012.1:0-280 GCF_001515625.1 Sinocyclocheilus rhinocerous
ATGGACACCTTTACTATGACCCTCCTGATGCAGAATTTCTTCTTGGGCTTCAAGATCCCAAAGTCGCCATGAGTTATCATAGCTAAAGAGCAAAAAAAGAAAAGAAAAGACAGCTCTGTTAAATATATGACAGAAAAGTTTTATCCCAACACCAATATTTATACCATTGTTTTGCATTTACTTCTAAAAAATATATAAAACAGAAAAAAAACATTCATACCAAGTTGTTCCTAGGAACCGCCCAGAGGGATGCCAGGCCACCCGAGCCACCCTCATAGAG
>NW_015720013.1:0-280 GCF_001515625.1 Sinocyclocheilus rhinocerous
ACACGATTCGTTCAAAACGCGGATTCATTCAGAAACTAAACATCGATGTGTTGCTCAGAGACGCACAACAATACTGCTCTGGCTTTTAGGTAATATTTTCGTTGGCAAAATTGAACAAAACACACAATATTGTGTTTACATTTTGCACAATATTAACTTATTTACTGAACTGTTGTATAAAAATCACATTTGCACTCGTGTTCTTCCTCGTGACAAAAACAGCACTCGTGTGATATGCTCTCGCTGCTGGTGTGATATCGCTTATCATATGATATAAATA
>NW_015720014.1:0-280 GCF_001515625.1 Sinocyclocheilus rhinocerous
ACTCTAATAAACCTATCCTATTAAATTGGGACAATAAGGCATTAAGGTATTATAAACATTGAATTGATACATTTCTGCAAAGCTGCCCTGAAACAATGTGTATTGTTAAAAGAGCTATACAAGTAAAATTTAATTGAAATGGAACTTCCTTCTATAGAATGCACTGTGTCTGTATGCAGTATATGCTCTGTATTAGAGGTATTATAATTATAATTTATGCATTTAGTGACTTACAGTGCATTCAGGCTATACATTTAGTTTTTTTTACCAGTATGTGTGT
>NW_015720015.1:0-280 GCF_001515625.1 Sinocyclocheilus rhinocerous
CCCCAAAACAAAATCAAGACTTTGTAAGAGCATAATAGGACCCCTTTAAAATATCTGGCTGTAATTTAGTGACTGCAAAGGCTGATTCCATTTGTTTCCATCTTTATTTTACCTGATAATGAGCTAATTACTTATACTGTATATTGATTAACCCCCTTAAGTTTATTTCAGTAAACTAAGACTTTAAAGGTAATCCACTTTTTCCCGTTGTATAAAGATTTAAATACATTTTTCATTTATATTTTAAAGGGGTCATATGATGTTGCTAAAAAGAACATTA
>NW_015720016.1:0-280 GCF_001515625.1 Sinocyclocheilus rhinocerous
ACAAGTTGTTTGGACTCTTCAATTTTATTTTATTTTATTTTATTTATTTTATTGTATTGTATTTCATTTCATTTCATTTTATTTAAAATTAAATGAAATAAAATTTAATAAAATAAAATAAAATAAAATAATTTTATTTTATTGAATTTTATTTCATTTCATTTTATCAGGTCCAAAAGACCTGGGCCCGTATTCACAAAACCTTTTATCTTACCACTAAAAGGGGTCGCACACTGGACGAGAAGCGCTTCTGCAGGCTAAGTGTCACTAATTAAACAAG
>NW_015720017.1:0-280 GCF_001515625.1 Sinocyclocheilus rhinocerous
ACTTTTTGTACATGTACAGAAAGAAATGACTGTTTTACAAATAGTGCATGAGCTGGGCATTAATTAAGTGCAATTAAAATTACACAAAGCTAACGCACAAAACTATGACAATTTATCAGTAATACAGTCATGCAGGCCTCACACTTTCAAATAGAAAGTAAATATGTTTGGATAAAACATGACAACACAGTTTTAACTTTGTGTTAGTCATATGATAATAAAGCCACTTTAGTCATGTGATTGTGGGAGAGTATAGCTGATTTGTGTGACCCAAGGAACG
>NW_015720018.1:0-280 GCF_001515625.1 Sinocyclocheilus rhinocerous
ACTATTTTCATTGGTGGAGCAAAAGTAGACAGGTATTGTGTCTAAGATGTTAATTATTCCTCAATATTAACTTTGTTAAAGTGTTAAAAAATCAATATAATAGCAATTTCATACTCACAATCATGCTTTTGCTCTAAATATCATCATCCATTCACATTCCTAACCCTAAGCATGAGTAATAGTAGCCTTATAAAACACTGCTAATTACCTTTCCCTTTCAGTCGGTCACTCTCAATGTCACGTCAGTGACCGACGAATTGGGATCTCGCTTAGAGAGACC
>NW_015720019.1:0-280 GCF_001515625.1 Sinocyclocheilus rhinocerous
ACTCTCTGGGAAGCGACAGCAAAGTGTTCATCATCAAATCTACAGGTGGGTTATAAATGAAAAATCTTTGTAAAATGAGAAAATGCAGTGATTATTATCTTGTTTATATTTGAATAAGATTTCATGAATGTTAATTTAGACATTTTGACATACATGTGCACACATTGATGAATAGCGCTGGGTCTTATTAATTGGTAGTTGTTTCTGTGTGGGTTGTGAAATGCTGAAAACTGCAAAAATAAAGTCTCAAAATCCAAATGAATCAAATAGAATCGACTCA
>NW_015720020.1:0-280 GCF_001515625.1 Sinocyclocheilus rhinocerous
ACTCTTTTTCTGAGGTCCTCTTAGAGATCTCCTTTGTTAGTGACACGATTCACTTCCACAAACATGATCAGACTTTGATAGATCCGTGTTCTCTAAATAAAACAGGGCATGCACTGACACCTGATAGTCATCCCATTAATTAAAAACAGATGGACTCCAATTTCACCTTCAAATTATCTGCTAATCCTAGAGTTTCACATACTTTTGCCACTCAGATATGTAATACTGTATAATGTTCATGAATAAATAAATAACAAAGAACATATTTTTGTCTCACTGG
>NW_015720021.1:0-279 GCF_001515625.1 Sinocyclocheilus rhinocerous
TCTATCTATCTATCTATCTATCTATCCATCTATCTATCGCAAAATGTGTTGTGAAAGCCATTTCATACAAATATTCCTATCAATTACCAAGCATCTTTATTTTATACTTAGAATGGCTACTACAGAGTTTCTTATCCTGTGTGATTATTTAGTGTGAAATAAATGTCCTCCAGTTAAACCTGTACTTACTTTAAGCGTAACAGCTGGTGTCAAGGAGAGTTTATTGCAGACACACACGCTATGGCTCATATTAGACAAACACAGCCTGTTAGTCATGAC
>NW_015720022.1:0-280 GCF_001515625.1 Sinocyclocheilus rhinocerous
GGACTTGCAAAGAGCAAACACCATCAGGTGGTGATGATTATGTTCTAAAATAATCATTATTTGACTTGAATCACTGAACTCATTTAGAGCTTAATCGCTGAGTTAAAGTTCCTTTATTGATTACAACAGCCTCGTAATTCCACCGTGAAATATTCTATAATTTCTATACATTTTGGAAAAATTTCTTACAAGCTGTTCTGATCCAAAAAAAGCTTTGTTTCAGGCACACACAGAGATCAAGAACCAGCATATGAATCTCAACAACGGTGACAAACAGCAT
>NW_015720023.1:0-280 GCF_001515625.1 Sinocyclocheilus rhinocerous
ACTGCAGATGGGCAGCAATGTTCTTTTTGGACAGCAGTGACTTTCCCCTTGCAACTCTACCATGCACACCATGGTTGTTCAGTGTTCTCCCTGATGGTGGACTCATGAACATGAACATTAGCCAACGTGAGAAAGGCCTTTATTTGCTTAGAAGTTCCCCTGGGTTCCTTTGCAACCTGGCAGACTATTACACTTCTTACGTAAAATGGCATAAGACAACGATGTCATGTAATTTTCTGCATTAGGCGGGAATGAAGTTAATTTGGCCATCTTCTTGCGT
>NW_015720024.1:0-280 GCF_001515625.1 Sinocyclocheilus rhinocerous
ACTTGCGGGTGGTGCTGAGCAATTTCCTGGAGTGCATATATGGCACAGCACGGGCTGCATGTTGTGCCAAATGGTAAGACTTGCCATTCGTAGATCTTAGGCGGTTCTGTCCTCTGCATGTCTCTCCACAGAAAGCGTACAATAGGCTTATCACTTGGCGAGAGGCGAACCTGGTGGAACATACCCTTCACATCTCCACTGATGGCTACAGGATGTTCACGGAACCTCAGCAAGACACCAAGTAACGATGGACCAAGAACGGGCCCAGGCAGGAGGATGT
>NW_015720025.1:0-280 GCF_001515625.1 Sinocyclocheilus rhinocerous
ATAATTATTAGCATCTTGGAACAAACAGACGAACCCCCCCACCCTCGCCTCGCGGCCCAGAGCCGACCCCCTCCTCGCGCGCTCATCTCCCCGTCTCCGTTTTTGCCACGTTCAGCCCTTAATTTATGCAAAATTAATTGATATATCTTTTATAATTGATGTGCTGTAAAATTAATGAGTAATTTATGTAATTAGTCAATTAAGGCTAATTCCAGCATATGTTCAATATGCCCAGAAGGTGCACTTTACAAGTTGTTATTTGTCCAGGAGTTGAATGCAG
>NW_015720026.1:0-280 GCF_001515625.1 Sinocyclocheilus rhinocerous
ATATATATATATATAATTTAAAATGACTGTTAATAAAAAAAAATTAAAAATTCAAAGTATCTAGGTATCTAGAGGGCAGTATAACTCTACCACTAACCTTTTGAAACAGTCGCCTTTGTGTCAGAAACACCTGTGATGCTTCAAAATAATCTCTAGGTAGGCAGCTCACTAGAATCTGGAAATGAGCTATCAAGACACACACACACACACAATAGGATATTTGTGTTTTTCCTTTTCTCAGACACTTTCAACCCACACACCATGAAACAAAACAATTGCT
>NW_015720027.1:0-280 GCF_001515625.1 Sinocyclocheilus rhinocerous
ATATATATATATATATACATCAAACATTAAACAAATACATAAAAGACAGAACAGATAGAAGCTCTACATGATAAACAAAGGGAAACAAAAATATCACACCTTGTAAAGTTTCACCTACAAATTTAAATACATAAAGATAAATAACAAAAAAATAAATGAATAAAATAAGATAATAATAATAATATAAACACATACTGAGGGAAACCTTATGAATTTGTGGTATTACAAAAACAATCATCATAATATTTTAAAAATCTATCACTTTTCTTGTTTTTAATCA
>NW_015720028.1:0-280 GCF_001515625.1 Sinocyclocheilus rhinocerous
ATATATGGTGCGCCACCAGCAGCAAGTGCTTTTGGAAAAATAGCTATATTAAAAGGAGAATAAGCTAGAAAGTGGAACTGAGAGTCGACCTTTGGCACATTTTCTGTGTTACTATTGGTGTGATGTAGCTCTTGAGAGGGATCCATTAGAAAAAGTCGTAAAAGGCACAGATGTGAGATTGAGGGATAGAGGAGATGCGGGATAACATGGGATCACCCGGTGACCCAGCTAAATTGGTCACAAACAGATGTGAGTCTAGCACAGATTTATTAGAAGTAAG
>NW_015720029.1:0-280 GCF_001515625.1 Sinocyclocheilus rhinocerous
ACGATTCACCATGGCAACAGCTCCTGCCAAAAAGACTTGATACTACGGAATACGTAACTTTAATTCTAAATCAATGTTATCAGGTAAAAACTGGCAGAAAGGTAATTTATTGAACTATTATTCATTTTCATGGTATCCCACGGGCAAAAAAAAAAAAAAAAGAGTAGTAATACCGTTAAAACCTTAACGATACCCTAGTGTAGGCTAACCTTACATTACTTTATAAATATTTGAAATTCAATAAATATCATTCAGTGTATATATATTTCAATGTGCAGCA
>NW_015720030.1:0-280 GCF_001515625.1 Sinocyclocheilus rhinocerous
ATATCGAGGGTTTGGAAGGCCTTCTTCTCGCTCCTAGGTGTGACCATAAGCCTGGCGTCAGGATACCATCCTCAGTCGAACGGGCAGACGGAGAGAAAGATCCAGGAGGTTGGACGCTTCCTAAGAACCTTCTGCCATGGCCACCAGGACTCTTGGAACCAGTTCCTAGGCTGGGCCGAGTCCGCTCAGAATTCCCTCCGGCAGCCATCCACTGGACTCACTCCCTTCCAGTGCATACTCGGTTACCAGCCGCCCCTATTCCCCTGGTCTGGGGAACCAG
>NW_015720031.1:0-280 GCF_001515625.1 Sinocyclocheilus rhinocerous
ACCCCCCGGAGCCATGTGGAGCACTTTTTATGATGGATGGATGCAGTTTATTTTGCTTCAAAATAAAAAATCTCAACCCCAATTCACTGCCACTCCAAGTCTTGGAAGAGCCAGGACATTTTTTAAATATGACTCCGACTGTATTCGTCTGAAAGAAGAAAGTCATATATACACCTGGGATGGCTTGAGGGTGAGTAAATAATGGGGTAATTTTCATTTTTAGGTATGCTATCCCATTAAGTCTTTGTTTAGGTGGCAAACGTCTTTTTTTTTTTTTTTT
>NW_015720032.1:0-280 GCF_001515625.1 Sinocyclocheilus rhinocerous
ACCCAAAAAACTTTAATTTTGATTTCATGGGGACTTTAACTAAATCTTAAATAAAAATAAAGCTAAATAGAAATGATAAAAAACTGAAACTAAAAAACTAATGACAAAAGCACATAAAATTACTAAATATTCAACTGAAAATTAAAAAATACAACTAAATTAAAATATTAATATAATAATAATAAAGCATGTTATAAATAAACTCTTCTAAAAGAGTAAAAACTCTCTAACTCTAACAGCAGGGTGCGAACTACGGGGGAGCTAGGGGGAGCTCGGCTCC
>NW_015720033.1:0-280 GCF_001515625.1 Sinocyclocheilus rhinocerous
TTCTAAACCCCTATGAGTTTATTTGATCCCCATATGGAAAAAAAATATTTCTTGTTGCTAAAATATATTTGAAATATATAATATAAGTATATGTTGCAAACAGTGAAGCTCAATGAAATATAATTTTGAAATAGGAAATATATGTAGTTTCAACCTTCATAAACCACAATAATAATAAATGTATTTCTGGGGCAAGAAAATGCAGTTCCTTGGACTGAAATATATAGAGGTCAAAATATATATTTTAAAATGCTTTCAAAATATATTTATACATTTAAAG
>NW_015720034.1:0-280 GCF_001515625.1 Sinocyclocheilus rhinocerous
ATCATATAAATAAATGTTATAAAACTATATATTTTAATATTGCAAGTGATCATGGCAATGCAATGCATTTTAAAATCCACACTTCAAAAAACAAGATCATGACCGGGTCATTTACAGTCAGTTTATGTATATTCAATATAAACAAATAAATATAATAATATATAATCAAAAAATATATAAAATAAAATCATCAATATAATATTGCAAGTGACCAGAGCAATGTAATACATTTTAAACTCTATGTGGTTAAAAAAACAAGCTTGTGACCTGGTCATTTACA
>NW_015720035.1:0-280 GCF_001515625.1 Sinocyclocheilus rhinocerous
CACCACTGACACTTTCAGTCAAACTCATCCTCCAGACATTGTGCAGAACAAACCATAACTGGGATGATGAGATTCCTAAAGTTCTTGAACAAAGGTGAGTTAAATGGATTACTGACTTGGATCAGTTAAGCACTTTCAATGTTGACAGATGTATGAAACCATGTGATTTTGGACAACTGGTTAGTGCCCAACTACACCATTTTTCAAATGCCAGTGGAAGTGGATATGGAGCTGTGACCTACTTGAGGCTACAGAATTGTAAAAATGCTGTTCACGTTTC
>NW_015720036.1:0-280 GCF_001515625.1 Sinocyclocheilus rhinocerous
ATATATATATAATTTTTATTATTCTTGGTCTTACATCCCTAGCTGCTCTCACTCAGGTCCTGTAGAACTTCATGTTTTTCCTCTGATCATTAGTATCAGCTGCTTGCTGTATGTTAAGATTTTTAATTGCTTTTCTTCTCTTTATCTGTTCATTCATTCTTTCATTCATTGTCACTCAGTTCCGGGTTAACATCAGTGCGCCACCTACAGGATCAGTACCACAAACACACACAAATAAAGCCTTAAAGGGGTCATAGGATGCCCATTTTCCACAAGTTGA
>NW_015720037.1:0-280 GCF_001515625.1 Sinocyclocheilus rhinocerous
ATCCAAAGAGCCCAACCCACCTGCCCAGACGCTAGACGTCTGTTTCCTCACGTGTTCACTGGGCCATGGACGCTGGTTCAACCCTGACCACCTTTGGGGGTCCATACCACCCCAGGGGCCATACGGGAGCCCACCAAAGTTTGTGGCCCCCAAAATCAGTTCAGACTTTATCCACAGGGTGCCACAGTGTCGTCCCACTCCAGGATTATGACAATAGCATGTATCTATATGGGGAGTGGACACTTTTTCATCCCACGAACCCACTATTCGTCCCACTTAC
>NW_015720038.1:0-280 GCF_001515625.1 Sinocyclocheilus rhinocerous
TGTGTGTGCTTCACAATATCTGATTGATAACAATGTGACTTAGTATAAAGCAAAAATGTCTGTCCACCACATATAAACTGTGTATAAAGAGAATTAAATGTATTGTTTCAGTTTCTCATGATTCTGGTGCTCCAGAACAGTGTCACCCTGCCATATCTGAAGAGGTCCATGATAAGGTAATGGGATCACATGCTATTCATTATGTCCATTTTAAGTACTTAGTATTGGCTGTGGATGAATGTTTGTGTTAAACTTTTCTCCTTAGAGCATAAGAATGTGA
>NW_015720039.1:0-280 GCF_001515625.1 Sinocyclocheilus rhinocerous
ATTAACCGCTCAAGTCAGGCATTTTATGAGACATTATTCATTTCAGTGTTCCGCCTCTTGTTCAGTGTGACAAGATGGTGGAATTAAAAGGGAGAAAGAAAAAGCCAGAAAGAAAAAGTCCTTACTCTGACTGATCCCATAGTCCCAATTAGATGAATAGAGTTGATAATACAGTAATGGAGACCCGCAGATTCAAGTCTTGCCATTTCAGGTCCTCCCATTAAACCTTCCAATGTAGTTAACATTGATTCCGGCTTGGCGCTGGGGAGAGTATGGACTT
>NW_015720040.1:0-280 GCF_001515625.1 Sinocyclocheilus rhinocerous
ATAAAAAAAACTCTAGGGTCTTCTTACCCGGGTGCTCGTTGCCCTGGCCTGCACATATGTTAGTAATAAATGTTTGCACCACCGTTTACCGTGGTCTCAATGAGGTTCAGTGCATTTGAAGTGGGTACAGTGAACCATCACGGCTCCAAAGAGCTCATCATTATGAATGTCCAAGATTACTCAGATCTACACAATGGCTGGGTGTTTATTTATTTATTTAAATATTTGATATAGCTGCAATTAGACTTGTGCCGGTATTCGGTAATGCGATATATCACGG
>NW_015720041.1:0-280 GCF_001515625.1 Sinocyclocheilus rhinocerous
ATTCAGAAGGACTCCATTGTAAAACTTCTACTTTATAATCTGCACGGTTATGAGCTGCTGCCACGACTCCAAACACACAGGCACACACACATTTTTCACAAGGGCTCGGATAGGTTCTGGGCCACTGCGCACTGAATGAGGCACATTTAAAAGCCTTCACAAACGATTAACAAATACACTGACAGTGTGCCGTTTTGAGGCCAAACAATCCATAATTGATTAGCGGGAGTGTGACGCCAGGCAGAGAAAATGACTAAGCTAATCCTCATCGCCCCTTTTT
>NW_015720042.1:0-280 GCF_001515625.1 Sinocyclocheilus rhinocerous
GCTAGGTTGTCATATTTAAAATAATTATCAGGACAAAGCTTGTAGTGTCATTCACAACACAGGATTTGCAGAAATGAAAAGATCTGTGAATCTGATACTCATATTATTCAGTGGCAGAACATTCCAAAGAGAAGGAACATTTTCCAACTTATTCAGAACTTTGGATATTTTTGTTACCAAAGCCGAATACAACCTTTCTACTTTGTGCATTAATCTCTAAATTTCCTTTTGTCATGTTGTTTTTCTGTTTGTGCAGGCTGTGCTTATTGAGAGCCAGGTC
>NW_015720043.1:0-280 GCF_001515625.1 Sinocyclocheilus rhinocerous
CATCATCTGTATTAAAGAGAAAATAATCACTTCATCCAATATTTAAGTGAATAAAATAGCCTTGACAGCCTTGGAGTTCCACAATTATTGACTTTGTTCTCTCTCACCAGACTGTGTGTGTTGTGCAGGTGATGCAGGGTTGACAGGTTTTCGCAATAAAACCCACCCAGTTGCTACTCAATACTAGCCCAAAACTATTCCAATCGCGAGGGGTTCCTCCGGTAAAATTTGCATGCGTTATTGGGGTCGCTTCAACCCACGGACATGAAAAACAACCCGC
>NW_015720044.1:0-280 GCF_001515625.1 Sinocyclocheilus rhinocerous
ATCACGAGAAAATTAAGTCGTTATAACGAGAAAACAACTCGTTATATCGAGATCACGAGAACATGAAGTCGTTATAACGAGAAAACAAGGAGGAAAAAAATAATAATGCATGGCCGCTTAAAACTTCCGTAGATAGCGGCTCCCTGATGCGCGAAAATTATATTCAACATTAGAATGTTTGCGGGAGCATGCGGTGGTGGTCAGAAATTTGGAGCGGGTTTAAGAAAACAGTCCCGTGCAGAGCTTTAATACAAAAATGCACACAATGAATGGCGACTGT
>NW_015720045.1:0-280 GCF_001515625.1 Sinocyclocheilus rhinocerous
ATTTTAACTATTTTATATACTGTTGGGTAGCCAGGAAAAATATACAGAAAAAAATTAATTGATTTGAATTTTAAAATCCCATGATCTGTCTTCTAATAAACCCCATTTTTAGTAAATGTAAAAAGAATTTCTACAGTCCTGCAGATGTCTCTGCAATGTGGTGATTCTGACAGTGATGCAGTTCAGTGACAAATATCTTTTGGTGTTTTGGTGGTGACTGCATATCCGATTGCACCGTTAACAGCCTACAGCCTAAGGCTGCATCTTTAGTGCTTAAAGT
>NW_015720046.1:0-280 GCF_001515625.1 Sinocyclocheilus rhinocerous
CTCTGTTGGTTATTTTTTTTAATCCAGAAAATAACCTTCACAGAACGTTCGAGGAACCTAGAATTGTCTAGGAAGAAATAATAATTAATAGATATAATAAATGCACATAATTATTAATTTACCGTATTTTCTCAAGGCTTGTTCAACATTTAATTTCATACTTAATGTTTTTAAACCGCAGAAATCAAGGGGGCGCTAGAGTTTCCTTCAAATACCTGTGTCATTAAACCAGATATGTTATCATTACAGCTAGCTATATATCAACATGTTTATCTAACCT
>NW_015720047.1:0-280 GCF_001515625.1 Sinocyclocheilus rhinocerous
ATTTTAACTATTTTATATACTGTTGGGTAGCCAGGAAAAATATACCGAAAAAAATTTATTGATTTGAATTTTAAAATCCCATGATCTGTCTTCTAATAAACCCCATTTTTAGTAAATGTAAAAAGAATTTCTACAGTTCTGCAGATGTCTCTGCAATGTGGTGATTCTGACAGTGATGCAGTTCAGTGACAAATATCTTTTGGTGTTTTGGTGGTGACTACATATCCGATTGCAACGTTAACAGCCTACAGCCTAAGGCTGCATCTTTAGTGCTTAAAGT
>NW_015720048.1:0-280 GCF_001515625.1 Sinocyclocheilus rhinocerous
ATGTGCTTGTAAACCAGAAATATTACTGCATAATTTGTACTGCAACAAATAAATACAATGAAAAAATAAATTAAAATAAAAAAAAATGAAATTTACCTTTATCTTTTGACGAGAACAAAAAATGATACTATAAAAACATCAAAAATAGCTCGTGTGCTGATGACAGAAACCTGAACGCATTAACACACGATTGCCCTCATTTACACATCAATGGCTATTTCTGTTTAGAAACTAGACCCACCCAGTCACTATCACTGATACTATCACTCCAAAACAGCAG
>NW_015720049.1:0-280 GCF_001515625.1 Sinocyclocheilus rhinocerous
CCGTGACTCAGATTATAGATCTTCACGTTATTCACGCTGGACACCTGCATCTCTAAAGCGATCAGACAGAGCTTTCAATCATAACACATACAATCATGTAAAACTACTACTGTTAGAATCAGCACGAGACCCACGTGGATACACAAGAGGAAGTGAGGAGTCGAAGGATGAAATCCGTGTGGAAACACATCCCGCGACAATAGTTCCTAGTGTTCACCAACACGTCAACTACCCATTAGGGATGCAACGATTCACTCAACTCACGATTCGATTCGATTCA
>NW_015720050.1:0-280 GCF_001515625.1 Sinocyclocheilus rhinocerous
ATTTATTTAATGAATTTGAGTATAATTACTGAAGGTTAAAGGTCAGCTCACTTTACCTGGATCCCACCGGCCCACTTTATCTAACACATTCAGCCAAAGAGGGCAAGCAATATTTAAACACCTTACAAGAAAACTAAAAAATGTGTAAACATTTTTTTCTTTGCATTTTATTCCCCTTGTTAACCGTGGAAACAAATAAAGCAGGAACAGTCCCAGTAATATTTGTTTCAAAACAAATTTAATTACAAAATAAATGTAATTGTAATCAGTTACAGTTACT
>NW_015720051.1:0-280 GCF_001515625.1 Sinocyclocheilus rhinocerous
TCTGCCCGTGGAGGGATCGACCGCATTGATGCTGTGTGTTTTGTAGTACAGGCTTCACTTGCCCGTCTAACACACACACAGAAATATGTCTTTGACTCCATTCTTTCCATATTTGGGAAGGACATTGCTCAAAACATCATTGTGCTGGTCACCTTTGCTGATGGGAAATCACCTCCTGTTCTGGAGGCCATCAAAGTCGCTGAGGTGCCCTGCTCTACCAATGAGTCTGAAGAGCCTCTTCACTTCAAGTTCAACAACTCTGCTCTGTTTGCTACCAATA
>NW_015720052.1:0-280 GCF_001515625.1 Sinocyclocheilus rhinocerous
ATGCATTGCACCTTTTTTTTTTACGTGTTTTTTTTTTACAGTGTAGAATGTAAGCAGTGTTTTGCCAGAACAGACCAACCAAACACTGGCTCTGTGTTATATTACATGCAGTTATGCAGTAAGATAGTCATTGAATATGTTCTTATATCTCCTCGTTCAATGGAGAGAAGCAAAATAAATGTGTAATAATAAATGTTCACAACAATTGATTGTGTTTTTGTGTTTATTTGAATTGAACATGTTATAGGTTATTAATGGGTTAACACATGAAAATGTCAAA
>NW_015720053.1:0-280 GCF_001515625.1 Sinocyclocheilus rhinocerous
GTTTTGTTAAGCAGTCTACAATAAATTATGCAGAAACAGCAAAAGCCACAAGATTGACCATGACTTACATGTAAACATTATGTCATTTCAGCTAAAAAGAATTGTATGTTTTGTAATACAATGATAACAGATTTATTTCTTTGTAGGTGTTTGACTTCAATGCCAAACAGATTAGAATCTATGATTCACTAATGCTTTACACAACAATCAGCGATAGTGACATGGACCTCCTCAGGTAAGGGAGAGTCACATAGAATACAACATTTATCAGTTGTATTTA
>NW_015720054.1:0-280 GCF_001515625.1 Sinocyclocheilus rhinocerous
CAATTCAACCAAACCCTGTACAAACCTGCTATTAACATCAGATTAGTTACTGCGGTTTAAAAGATCGTCAGCAGGATGTTTGTTGTTTTGAAAGAAGTCTCTTCTGCTCACCGAGACTCCATTCATTTGAACAAAATACAGTAGAAATTGTGAATATCTGTTAAAATGTAATTGATTGCTGTGGTCAAAGCTGAATTTTCAGCATCATAGCACTTTCTATTCTATTTCTATTCTTTAAAAAATAAAAAAACTTGCCCCTTTTAGACTTGCACTCTATTCA
>NW_015720055.1:0-280 GCF_001515625.1 Sinocyclocheilus rhinocerous
AAGGTAATCACTTCAGCTTTGAAGTGAATGTCAAACAATTATATTGCTATTGTTCAATTACAATAATTTTTTACAATACAAATAAATATATTTGCCGTACAAAATGAGATGACAGAGAGACTTTCTCATTCCCCATTTAATTATCTGTATGAAGAGGTAATTGACTGACTGAATGATGCATCATTCTGCCTAACGTCTCCTTTCGTAAGCGTTTGTAGGTTTATGAATCGGAACAGTCATTTGTGACCCTGGAGCACAAAACCAGTCATAAGGGTCAATT
>NW_015720056.1:0-280 GCF_001515625.1 Sinocyclocheilus rhinocerous
TCACTCACTCGTTTTCATTCACTCCTTCAGGTGAACTGTATTAGTGGCCTAATGATGAGTTTGCTAGTTTGGTGTGATGACGTTTAATGTCCCAGACAACCTCTGTAGTCCCATTTAGCCATTTGTTAGCAACCGATTTTTTACAAGACATGTAAAATAGGGTGACCATTTGTGCCCTTTTTCCAGGACACGTCCTGGCCAGGACTTCTATGTTACCTAAAATATACAGGTTTTGGCTTTGTTTTCCTGTTTTTATACTTGCTGAAGGTAATGATCGAAA
>NW_015720057.1:0-280 GCF_001515625.1 Sinocyclocheilus rhinocerous
TAACCCCAAGGAGGCTGTTTTTAGTCATTTGAGTGTATCTGCATGCGCATTAGTGAAAGAGATAAGTTGAGGGCTTGTTTATGTGCATTATGTGTGTGGTATATTTTTGTGCTCTAGAGAGGTTCAGTGTGTGTAAGAGTGCTTGTGTGTGACAGAAAGAGGTTGAGTATTTGCGGTACGTGTGAGTGTATTTATACATGATGTGCGCGGGTGTGTACATGCTCGTGTTTGTGTGCGCAGTGCGTATGGCGTGTGTGTGCACCTGCTGTGAACTGTGAGG
>NW_015720058.1:0-280 GCF_001515625.1 Sinocyclocheilus rhinocerous
CTGTTGTAATAGATTTAATGCGAGTGCGGTTCTGGTCGCGACTCGTGGTCTTTATGTAAAACGGGTTAGGTCTGGTACAGAATTAAATTAAATTAGGCCCTCTCGAACAAAAGGAAAAGGCAGGTGACATCTGCTGAAACCCGGGATCGAACAACAAATGCTCTCCCAACTGAGCTATTTCAGCCATAACAGCAAGTTGTTTAGCCAGCGGGGATTTCCGTGAGACCACCAGTCCCTTTTCCAGAAGAGGAGAGCTGAGCTCCCAGAGAACAAAAGAGGC
>NW_015720059.1:0-280 GCF_001515625.1 Sinocyclocheilus rhinocerous
AAAATAATTATCTTTAAAAAAGCATCATATGACCCCTTTAAAAGATATTAAACCTTCTGTTAGTAGGCTGGAGTGTTCGGCAAAATTCTGAATTTGAAAATGAGCTCCTTTTTTCGATCTAAGAATTTAAACAGAATTGACCACAACACACAGGATGTTGAATTGAAATGACAGGAAAATGAATTTGAAACTGAATTCGAGGAATTTCAACACTCAACAACCAGTTTCATTAGTCCATTAGCTATCACTGCAAAAAAAAAAAAAAAAAAAAATTTTTTTA
>NW_015720060.1:0-280 GCF_001515625.1 Sinocyclocheilus rhinocerous
AGACACTATATCTAAAATAGACAAAGTGAAACATTAAAGACCAACTGAAGTGTTGAGTGAACACATATGCTGATGGTAAGGCACAAGACAGGTGTTTAGTTGTATCTAGATGTTTATTGTTGCATAAAAATGTACAACCAAAGAGAAATGTTCAAATGCATTACATTCGCAGACTTAATGGACATAAATTTAAATGCTGTGAATTGAATTGTCCACAAAGCATGACCTGTAAAGGAATATTGTTAATAGTTATGATTTCAAACGTGTTATACTTGCCTGT
>NW_015720061.1:0-280 GCF_001515625.1 Sinocyclocheilus rhinocerous
ATGGCAGCGGGGATTCCCCCGAGGGGAAGTGCTTAGGGAAGTTCGGGTGTGCGTGTCTAAAAGTGGAGTGGAACGCAGCCCAGGAGTCTTCAGAGTCCACTCCAGAATCCGCTCCAGTCCGGGAGCCCTCGGAGTCCACTTTACAGCCCGCTGCCAGCCCGGAGGCCGTCCCGGCGCCACCTAAGCTCCTTGCCCTGCCGGCTCCGCCCAAGCTCCTAGCCCTGCCGGCCCCAACCAAGCTCTTTGCCCGACCAGCACCACCCAAACTCCTTGGCCTGCC
>NW_015720062.1:0-280 GCF_001515625.1 Sinocyclocheilus rhinocerous
CATGTTATTGCCCCAACACCTAGCTATTGAACACACTGGATTATAGAGATATGATTGAATTATTATTTAAAATATTATTTTAAAATATCAAGATGATGGGGTGGACCAACACATGACAAGGTGGACACATAAAGCAGAACACACAAAGCATGACAAAAATGACAAAGAAACATTTATTTAACTTCGAAAAAATAATAAAATTACATTCTCAATCACACTGATATACCCCGCCCCCCCATTCATTTTAGTTTAGTTTAATTCATATCGATTCAGTACATCT
>NW_015720063.1:0-280 GCF_001515625.1 Sinocyclocheilus rhinocerous
AGATCAAAAAGTATGTTGATAAAATGACACTATTAGTAGCTAACCCTTCTACTGTTTTCTCCTGTGTATCAACTGATGCTACATTTCTTCTGTAAAAGACATCCAATGTCAGTGCCCCTTCATGAACCCTGTCAGGATTGGTTAGCTGTCACATGCAAAGGGCTTCATAAGAGTCCCACAGTTTACCATCACGCCCTAAAACAAAAATTTTTCCCCTCAACATTTAGACAGGCTTGTATAAACCCACTACTTAAGAAACCCACCCTTAACCCATCTCTTT
>NW_015720064.1:0-280 GCF_001515625.1 Sinocyclocheilus rhinocerous
AGATGATTATAAGTTACAAGAGTGTCTGGCAAATATGAGCTAGATTTTTTTTGTAAGGTCTACTTGCTCAACCCCAGTATATCATACAAGGTAAATAATGAATAGGACTTTCAGAATGACTCTGGGAATGAGGCTTATTTTCACTTTTTTTTCCAAGCAATTCAATGTGTTCACATCAAAATGACTTGTAAATGATATTTTCTGTGTCTGCAATGAAGCCATATATATAAATTATTGCAGTATGTTTTACAAGAAAATACTACTCAGTTTTGCTACTTCA
>NW_015720065.1:0-280 GCF_001515625.1 Sinocyclocheilus rhinocerous
TTGCAGACTGAACAAGCAGCATAGAAAACTGCTGACCAGCAATGCTGTGAATGCTGTATGCAATTAAATAAATCAAATTAAATGGTGTTTGTTTTTATGTAAACTCAGGTAAGTATCTAGGCCTACGTCTTTGAAGGCATAGTCTATTATTTGGTACTTTTTTATATATTATTGTGATGTATATGGTAAAGTGAAATTTATATTTATGTGTTTGTGCTTTAAACACCGTAATATATAAATTAATTATTTAGATAATTTATAATCAATTATTATAAATTGA
>NW_015720066.1:0-280 GCF_001515625.1 Sinocyclocheilus rhinocerous
ATGATTATTTTAATTCATTTTATGTAAAGCACTTTGAATTACCATGGTGTATTAAATGTGCTATATAAATAAACTTGCATTGCCTTACCTAGTGTACCTTTAAAGGTTTTCAAAGTTTCCCAGGTAAAAAAGAAATACACTTAAGTTGTACTAATATTGATGCACTTATTACATTTTTATTATACTATATACTAAGTGCATAATAAATGTTATTTTGGAACAACTTCAAGTATGTGTCTTTCATATTAAGCCTACATTAAGCCTTTTTTAATGTAATAAC
>NW_015720067.1:0-280 GCF_001515625.1 Sinocyclocheilus rhinocerous
AGTGAATGAGAAATGATGCTTATAAATGACAATAACAGCTTTACCGGTCAAAATGTTGTTATACAAACTCCCTCCAAACATTCCTGGGAAAATCGGAAATGAAAATAACATTTGTAATTGTGATTTAAAATGATTTTGGTCGTAATAAACAAAGACAGAAGGTATATAAACCCTCTAAATGAAGAGTAAAATATGTTAATTCGATGCATAATTGGTGCATTTTCCACACTGCATGGCAAATATCCTGCATCCATACACGATGGATGGATGGATGGATAGG
>NW_015720068.1:0-280 GCF_001515625.1 Sinocyclocheilus rhinocerous
GTTTTTTTTCTTCTTTTGACTAATTGTTACAACTTACCCCAATATTGTGTTATACATCCGACCCCAGCAGTGGGGTAGATTGTAACAAAGGCACTCCATGCATTTGACATCAACTTATACAGGGTGTGATATTCTTGCAGAGGTTTCAATGGGTGCCGTTTGTAGTACACAATATATAAAATAATATATAAAAGTTTGAATACTCTAGCTTGAAAACTCTGTGAGTTACAGATGGTGAAGCAAAAAGTGTTACAACCATACCCGGTCTCCCCCTTTTACA
>NW_015720069.1:0-280 GCF_001515625.1 Sinocyclocheilus rhinocerous
AGTGTCATCAAAAGTTGAAGTATGACACGGCCATGAGGTTTTGTGCTAGAACATGTAAAATAACTGTTGCAGTGCTACAAACCTAATAACTTTTCACCACAACAAGAATAGCAATGTACAGTGAGAGAATTACTTTTACAATTTCAAAAAGCATTTTGAAACCAAAATTCTAATATTTTCCTATTAATCCATTACTCTGCATTTACAATGCGTAATGCACAAAATATTTTTCTCCCTTCCATTGCTATAGTTATCATTATGCCACTGCAATTCGGAAAGT
>NW_015720070.1:0-279 GCF_001515625.1 Sinocyclocheilus rhinocerous
TTTTTGAATAAAGTCTCTTATGCTCATCAAGCCTGGATTTATTTGCTCAAAAATACAGAAAAAAAAACAATAATATTGTGAAATATTACAATTTAAAATAATGGTTTCTATATTTTAAAATATATTTCTGTGATCAAAGCTGAATTTTCATCAACCATTACTCCAGTCTTCAGTGTCACATGATCCTACACAAATCATTCTAATATATGCTGATTTATTATCAATGTTAGAAAGAGTGCTTAATGTTTATTTTATAACCTGTGATACTTTTTTCAGGAT
>NW_015720071.1:0-280 GCF_001515625.1 Sinocyclocheilus rhinocerous
AGGTCCTCTATGGGTAAAGGCAGAGCAGCATGAACACCCGATCCAACATTCTCACACATAAACCGGCTCACACCCTTCCCCTTGCTCTTCCTCCTCATGAACCTCTTCCTCCTCCAGCTCAGGCTTCAGGCCACCAGCCCCAATACTGCTGGGCAGGTCTTGCGTTGCCTCGGGGGGCTTGGGATAACGGAATGGACAGCCATTATCATCAAAAAACCTTCGGAAGGTGAACTCATAGAAGGCATGCTCAGGGTGTTTGCCGTGAGGAGAACAGAGGGTG
>NW_015720072.1:0-280 GCF_001515625.1 Sinocyclocheilus rhinocerous
AGGTGTTTTAATTCACAGCTTTGACCATTCTACATCACAAAAACACCTATGATCCACACCTGTACCTTACTATACCGGACATGATCTGCCCAATTTTTAATTTACAAAAGATTCAAAATCCATATTCCTATGATGATTGCAACAATACATGACAGATCACATCATTGCAAGAACACATGCCTTTCTTGTTTGCGCGACATGAAACAATACTATAAAATCGATCCAACTTATAAATTCTATTATTATGGAATTTGACTAAATCATTTCTACAGATTTTTTT
>NW_015720073.1:0-280 GCF_001515625.1 Sinocyclocheilus rhinocerous
AAGGAACAAAGGTGTACCTTTTGAAAGGATACTGCCCAATTGACAGCTTTTGTACCTTTTTTGGGAGTGTTTTGGGAAAAATGAATATTGTAAACATGTTTTGTTGCATTAATACTTTTGTCTACTCATTATAGGACTGTACTGTTAGATGTATTATTTATTCCTTTAAATTAATTATTGGAATCGATTTATTTTCAACTTTTTTATTTATTTTATTCTAATTCTTTATGTTTAGTCAGTTAAAGGGGTCATATGATGCGATTTCAATTTTTCCTTTCTC
>NW_015720074.1:0-280 GCF_001515625.1 Sinocyclocheilus rhinocerous
TGAAACATCCCTATTTGAGTAGCAGAGTATTCATTTTGTTTGTTTGTGTTAAATAAAAGGCGATCTGACGCTGAAATGTGTTGCTTTTTACGCTGAGTGCTCATTGCTGCTGTTGTCAGTGACAGTGGCTCGTGCACCCCATTCATTCCACTGAAAACACAAAATAAAATGCACACAAACATGTCCCTGCCCTTGATATACGCATTTGGTTTAACATTTACATTTAGTCGTTTAGCAGACGCTTTTATCCAGGACAATAGAAGCAATCAAAACCATTAAA
>NW_015720075.1:0-280 GCF_001515625.1 Sinocyclocheilus rhinocerous
GACACAAATATGCACAAACACAATCAAAAGCAGCCGTTAATCCGCACAGACACTCACTGTTGTTGCGCACTTGGTTTTGTTTTGTTCGAATGTCATCATTAACATCAAATAATTTTTTTCTATTCAATTTTTTTGAGATTTGACAACTCGATCTCATGGCAATTCTTGCATATATTACGAGGTGGCTAGCAAAAATCATATGAAATTGTATGAGTGAGGTCATATGAATTTGTAAGATTTTTGCTAAATCGTACGTATTTTACGAGTTCCCCAATTCGTA
>NW_015720076.1:0-280 GCF_001515625.1 Sinocyclocheilus rhinocerous
GACACAAATATGCACAAACACAATCAAAAGCAGCCGTTAATCCGCGCAGACACTCACTGTTGTTGCGCACTTGGTTTTGTTTTGTTTGAATGTCATCATTAACATCAAATAATTTTTTTCTATTCAATTTTTTTGAGATTTGACAACTCGATTTCATGGCAATTCTTGCATATATTACGAGGTGGCTAGCAAAAATCATATGAAATTGTATGAGTGAGGTCATATGAATTTGTACGATTTTTGCTAAATCGTACGTATTTTACGAGTTCCCCAATTCGTA
>NW_015720077.1:0-280 GCF_001515625.1 Sinocyclocheilus rhinocerous
CAAACATTTCCTCACCCCCATATCATTCCAACATGCATGATTTTCCTTTGTGAAACACAAACCGAGGTGTTTAGCAGAATGTCTGAGCTCCTGTTGTCCATAAAAGCAGATGGAAAAGCATTAAGAAAGTTGACCATAAAGAGATTTTCGGTCAATAACAGCCTGAATGTGAGTCCTCACAGAATTCAGAAGAACATAGTGAGCAAGTAATGATTTTATGATACGTTCATTACACTTTTTTGAGCTTCGCCATATAAATCACTTTTGTTGATTGAAGAAG
>NW_015720078.1:0-280 GCF_001515625.1 Sinocyclocheilus rhinocerous
GATAGTAACCCCTCTTTGCCTTGAGTTAAAAGAAGATTAAAAAACGTTTATAAACTGACCATAATTAATCAACCGATCATCTGAATGTGAGAAATGAGTTTCTTGTAACAAACAAACATCCAATCCTAAATTCAACAAATGATTTAAAACTTTCAGTCTCTTCTCCTGTGTGTGAAGATCCCGAACATTCCATGAGACAAAATTAAGTGTATGCATATTACATGATTGACTTTAAGTTACTATACATTTAAAAATCCTATCTAAATAAATACAACAATTA
>NW_015720079.1:0-280 GCF_001515625.1 Sinocyclocheilus rhinocerous
ATTTAGTTGAATATATAGTTCATTCCAAGGGCAATTAGAAACACGTTGTTAAACTAGCTTGTGATATATCATAAATTCATGATATCATAGGATGCATCTCAATGTACTGACGGATGTAAAATTCTTTAAATTGATTATGTGTCCATCAGGATGAGTAATCGGTCCCACTTTATATTAAGTGGCCTTAACTATAATATGTACTTACATTTTAATTAATCGTTTGGTACAATACACATGTGTACATACATGTTTTTACATTGTACTTATATTTTTAAAATAC
>NW_015720080.1:0-280 GCF_001515625.1 Sinocyclocheilus rhinocerous
GAAGCCATGGCGGAGCAGGCAGACTAGAAGGCCATGGCGGAGCAGGCAGTTCAGGAGGCCATGGCAGAGCAGATAGTTCAGGAGGCCATGGCGGAACAGGGAGCTCGGGGAGCCATGGTGGAGCAGACTGTTCAGGAGGCCATGGCGGAGTAAGGAGCTCAGGGGGCCATGGCGGAGCAGACAGATCAGGAGGCCATTGAGGATCAGACAGTTCAGGACGCCATGGTGGAGCAGGGAGCTCGGGGAGCCTGGCCTCGGCACTCGGCCCAACCTCCACAGA
>NW_015720081.1:0-280 GCF_001515625.1 Sinocyclocheilus rhinocerous
CAAAGCGCAGGGCTCTGACAAGAATCACTGGAGCGCTGTCAACCATCGAAGACGAGCGAGAGACCCGCCGGACAATCAGTCAGCCTTTTCATGTCACTGATAAACAATTAAACTGCATTAGATCATAAGTTCAGACACGTTAGTTCTCATCTAATTTTATGTTTAAAACAAAAAATCATAAGTGGCTTTGGATAAGAGCAAATGCTCGATGAATGTACCTTTAACAAAAGTTGCCGTAAAATGAGTAAGAAATAATCAGGTGTCATATTAAACCAGCAAG
>NW_015720082.1:0-280 GCF_001515625.1 Sinocyclocheilus rhinocerous
CACACACACACACACAAAAGAGGGGCAATTATTGTAAAAATATATTAAGAAAAATGACAGTTCATCACATGTAACTACCAATGGAAACAAACAATATGTTAAAATAAATAATAATAAGGTCAGCTGTCATTAAACACTTTGGCATGATCACATTATTTGGTTTTATTCAAGAGTCAGTCCATTCTGATCTAAAAAAAAAAAAATCGTAGGAAAGAGTCCCAGTAAGTCTTTCCATTGCTATCCAAGAAGACAATTCTTTAATCCAGAGTGACAAGAGATG
>NW_015720083.1:0-280 GCF_001515625.1 Sinocyclocheilus rhinocerous
CAACAGTGAGCGCAAGCTAGATTCAAGTGATTATTACGTTTTTAAACAGTCTCCGATTAAATACTATTATTACAAGCAATAGGACAAAGAAACTACAGTAGAACAAAAAAACAAGAAATACATTGTATGAAGTAATCAAATGTATAAAAACACTGTGTAAATTGGATATATATATATTTCTTCTTATTAAAGTTACAAAAGTGATTTTAATCAAGAGCAGTGAGAGATTTTATCAATTTTGTTGTTTGATTAACATGAATGAAAGACAGCAGGAATATTA
>NW_015720084.1:0-280 GCF_001515625.1 Sinocyclocheilus rhinocerous
CAATCTGGACACACTTGACTGATTTTAAAAACGTTTTGATCCAAGGCATATATTTATGCAAAATTAGATTGTCAACAAACAAATTATGTATGAATTTCTTGACAAAACTGAAATTGTATTTCACATAGTGAAGAATTCTCCAGCCGACAGTGTTAAAATCAAGCCAGGATTCAATTCATGGGATTAAATTTAATTCATGAATATCAAGATGTTTTCTTGAGGTTACGCCGTTTTCTAGCATCCTTATTTGTGACCCTGGAGCACAAAAGCAGTCTTAAGT
>NW_015720085.1:0-280 GCF_001515625.1 Sinocyclocheilus rhinocerous
ATTATTACAATTTAAAATAACTCTTCTCTATTTGAATATACTGTAAAATGTAATTTATTCTTGTGAAGCAAAGCTAAATTTCCAGCATCATTACTCCAGTCAGTGTCACATGATCCTTCAGAAACCAGTCTAATATGTTGATTTGCTGCTCAACAAACATTTCTTCTTATTATCAATATTGAAAACAGTTATGCCTCTTAATAATCTTGTGGAAAATACTTTTTTCTCAGGATTCTTTGATGAAAGTCCAAAAGAACAGCATTTATTTTAAACATAAATA
>NW_015720086.1:0-280 GCF_001515625.1 Sinocyclocheilus rhinocerous
ATTTTTTTGTATAATGTGAAGTTGTTCTTTAACAATTAAAACAGCATTTAATACAAGAAAAATATGCAAAAAATATAATTCATGTCTTGTTTTCTAGTAAAAATATCGTTTTATTGTTTATTGGAAGATGTATATATATATAGTTTTAATTTATATATATAGATAATTACAGATAGTGTGTGTGTGTGTGTGTACAGTATATATATGTGTGTGTGTGTGTGTGTGTATACTGTATTTCAAGATTCAAGATTCAAAAAACTTTATTAATCCCAGAGGGAAA
>NW_015720087.1:0-280 GCF_001515625.1 Sinocyclocheilus rhinocerous
CACATACCCCCAACGCCCGACTCAGGCCGGGGAGCTGTCCGGCCTGCAGCCCCCCCCACCCCATTCCTGGAGAGGAAGTCGGCCACAGCCATCTGTACACCCAGTCTGTGGACCACTTGGAACTTAAAAGGCTGTAACGCTAGATACCAACGAGTGGATCCACTGCAGAGGGGCGTTGTCCGAACAGAGAGTGAATTCCCATCCCAAGAGATAATATCGGAGGGTGAGGACAGCTCACCTGATGGCCAAACACTCCTTCTCTATGGTGCTGTACTTAGTC
>NW_015720088.1:0-280 GCF_001515625.1 Sinocyclocheilus rhinocerous
CACATTAGATACAGTAAATGGAATCACAACCATGTGTGCTTGATGTGCAAAAACCATTGAGGTTTGTTGACTTGGATTAAAATACTCAATTCATATGGTTTACTTGTACTATGTCTCTGTGCTTTCTTTATCTGACTTTCAATGGTTGGACAAAAATGATGAAATGAAAATTAGAAGTATCTTTGTGGTCTGAAGATGAACAAAAATCTTATGGGTTTCAACTAGGGATGGGCACGAGTACTTGGACGTGACAGCAACGATCGATCATGAAAACGATGAT
>NW_015720089.1:0-280 GCF_001515625.1 Sinocyclocheilus rhinocerous
CACCATGGCTTCCAGCTCCCTCGTCTCCACCAGAGCCCATCAGTCCACCAACTCCCCTGGGCTCCCTCGTTCCTCCAGCTCCGCCTTGGTCAGTCATTCCCCTACCTCCACCTCAGGACTGCACTCCTCCGGCTTTGCCTCATCCCTCCGTCCCTCCGGCTCCTTTGGGCTCCTCCCTCCCTCCTGCTCCACCTCAGTCCTCTGTCGCTGCGGCTTGGAGGCCTTCCGGATCTCCGCCTACACCTCGGTCGCCGAAGCCTCCGGCTCCGCCTTGGCCCTC
>NW_015720090.1:0-280 GCF_001515625.1 Sinocyclocheilus rhinocerous
AAGTTATTTTGCTTGTTTCAGAAATAAAATGGTGTGTATAAGGCTGATGAAAAATTAAAGGTAAACAAAAAAATTCTGCTCATGGAAAGGCACATGATTCTTAATAGTCTTTTACCACAAAATAAAACCTCTTTATATGCCACAGATAATTTACAAATATTTGAGTAACTTATTACAAACACTGGAAAATTAATGTTAATTAAACAATACACTGATCATCTTCACTGTATATAAATGTATGACATAAAACACTATGCTGCCTCTTTTTGTAAATTGTCAG
>NW_015720091.1:0-279 GCF_001515625.1 Sinocyclocheilus rhinocerous
AGGGGGTCTGAATACTTTCCGTACCCACTGTATATAAAATAAAATGAAATATAAAATACTTTGATGTGTAAACCTCTATGGTAACTGGTTTTAAAATAAAATCAAATAAAATTGTAGCATTAACTTTTAATAGATTCTAATGTGTAAACCTCTATGGCAACTTATTTTAAAATAACATTAAATTACATTTTAGTATAAACTTTTGAGTCATTTTAACATGTAAACCAAATGATTAAAATAATAATAAAAAATAAATAAATAAATAAAATAAAATAAAAT
>NW_015720092.1:0-280 GCF_001515625.1 Sinocyclocheilus rhinocerous
CATCTCACACTGTGGCCTTGTGACCCTTGTGTCCCTGTGGTCTAACAAAATCTGAATTTTCATGAACAATGCTTTTTTTGGTTTAGACAGTCGAGAAGGGAGATTCAGAGCCAGATTCAAACTCGTGTGTCATTCATGAGCACCATCGCTCAACACCAGGGAGTATGTGCGTTCACCATTAGGCCCTGGTTTAGATGACTTTCATGTCTTTTACATACCTTTATTGGTATGTATGTTTGGGGCAGTCGTGGCCTAATGGATAGAGAGTCGGACTTGTAAC
>NW_015720093.1:0-280 GCF_001515625.1 Sinocyclocheilus rhinocerous
TTTATTTTGACGGAAACGGCAGTAGAGCTTTTATTTTGAAGGAAACCTCCAGCTTCAGTGAAAACAGGCTTACAAAAACACATCTCACTACAAATCTAGTGAAACGCTGTAATCATCTGCAGAGAAAATAAAGCATAACTGGTGGCCGTTGCGTTCCCAAACGCGCGCTAAACTCACAGCACGTGAAATAAACGAGTTGACTGCATTCATTCAGTGTGAACGAGCCGTTCTGAGACGCGGAAAACACCGGATCACGAGCTGATCGCATGAACAATGTGTG
>NW_015720094.1:0-280 GCF_001515625.1 Sinocyclocheilus rhinocerous
ATGAGTACATTGATCAGTTGCCTTTTGAATAAGATCCAAAGAAGCAGCCATTGGTTCCATGACAGCATTGAAATCCTTCAACACCTCTGAATGATGATTCTTTAGCCGCCAATGCAACATGTTATTGAACTCCTTCCTGAAGTGTTCAAACTGATTACTCATAAGCTGTTTAATTTCCGTTGTTTGTTTAGTGGATGCCGCATTCACATTCATAGTGAAAGTGTCTACAACCTGCTTTAACTCTCCCGTCTCCATTAAAACAGTGTCTTTCAAACTCTGG
>NW_015720095.1:0-280 GCF_001515625.1 Sinocyclocheilus rhinocerous
CATTTGCTCCTCAAAAATCACGCTCTGTTTCATTTGTGCGACCTGTTCCTTGGTATAATGATGGTTTGCGTGCAATGAAGACATCCTGTCGTAAGATGAAGCGTATGTGGCATCTCTCTGGTCTGACTGTTCATTATCAGGCATGGAAGGATTGTTTACATGAGTATAAGGCTGGAATTGTTTTTGCCAGATCTGATTATTTTTCTAAGATAATACACAATAATTAAAACAAACTGAGACAATTGTTTAATTCCATTAACAAATTGTTGAATTGTAATAG
>NW_015720096.1:0-280 GCF_001515625.1 Sinocyclocheilus rhinocerous
CAAAAAATGTTTCTGAAGACAATCACCTATTGCACCTTTAAGTAGCAGATCAGTAGGTTGGCTTTCTCAAGCCAACCTAATAATATTATATTACCATAACATTAGAGAGGCACAATATATATATCAGTATATATCAATATTGCTCAATATTACATATTTAACTATGTTTATTTCCCATTTTTACATTTAGATAACTTTTTTGCCATCATCTAATGGTCAATAAGTTAAAAGGTTAATCTTTAAAAATAACCTAGGCTATAACACTATTAAATTTAATCTT
>NW_015720097.1:0-280 GCF_001515625.1 Sinocyclocheilus rhinocerous
CACACACACACACACACACCCACCACATATTCTAGCAATTCAAACTTGACATCGCAGTCTGTTCATGATCAAGATAAAATACAGTCAACAAAACATATAAAATGTTACACTGGTCAATTTAAATAGAACACCAGTCCACTCTGCTGTTATGTCAGGCAAACTGCTCATGTGAAGAGGATGATTTTTGGTAACACTTTCTATGAAGCCCATATTTATAACAGATTATAAGGGTATTCTAAGGCATTATAATGAATGCATAATGCATTATAAAAAACCTTAT
>NW_015720098.1:0-280 GCF_001515625.1 Sinocyclocheilus rhinocerous
CATTTTATTACAATAATAATGTAATACTTATTAAATTATGTGCAGTTTTTACGTTATGTGCAGCTATTACATTATGAGTTGCTACATGTGTCCATGTAGCCTAGATGAGCAAATAAATCTGCATCTGTGTGGCGTTAACCTAACGTCGGTCGGCGTGTGGCGTTATTTTAACATGTGGTGGCGTCTGCCGTTAACTTATCGCCTAACAGCGCTTATTTAACGCCTGGCGGCGTTTTGAAAACGGCGTTTTAATATTGATACGGCGGTGAAAAGTACGCGA
>NW_015720099.1:0-280 GCF_001515625.1 Sinocyclocheilus rhinocerous
CAGAACGAGTGAGCAAATGCCACGCTGGCCTATTTATACCCGGATATCCGGGTGAGTGGCCAGCTATGCAAATTTTGCTCGCCAATTTCATTGGCCATTTCTCAGTAGCCACTTTCACACAGTAAAACCAGTAAATTGCCGTAAAATTACCGGAACGACTTTACCGTTAAATACAAAAATGTGCTGTTCACACAGGCAATGACGTTCCATCTTTTTACCGGTAAAGCACCATTCACACACATCGGTTTCAAATTACCGGTAAATTCTGTGACATCATTAA
>NW_015720100.1:0-278 GCF_001515625.1 Sinocyclocheilus rhinocerous
GTGTTCTGGTAGTCTTCCATTCTAAACAACCATTGTATACCACCGGCACGAAATAAGTTTATTTTAAGCATGTTTTTAGGATCACTAAGATCCCTCCACCCCATTAACATTACTGCAACGCAAATAAATACACACACACACACACACACACACACACACATATATATAACATATACTGTATATGTGTGTGTTTATATGTATAAAATATATGCACACACATTATATATATATATACACACACACATACATGCGTTTAATTTCACTATATAATAAAGTAA
>NW_015720101.1:0-280 GCF_001515625.1 Sinocyclocheilus rhinocerous
GTATCGCTGCTGTTCCAGAAGCGACGCCTGCTGTCAGAGAGTGAATTTGTGTTCTCATTCAGCTTGTCTGCTGTTTTTTTTTATTTATTTTTTTATGTAGTATAATTTCACAAAGATAAAGTCAAACCATTCTGTTTTTGCTTCAGATTTTGAAATTACATCTAATTTAAATCAGAAACTGCTCATGTCTTGTAGAATCTTTATATGTATTTATTTTCTGCCAATGACCTGCATTAGTGTGGAAAGGACTGAAAGACATCACCAACTACAAGACACCATC
>NW_015720102.1:0-280 GCF_001515625.1 Sinocyclocheilus rhinocerous
CATGTCCAAAACTATTACTTTCTTCTGTTGAATATGAAAGATGTTGTTTGTTCGTTTGTTTTCCATACAATAAAAGTCAATGGCATCCCCAACATTCTTCAAAATATCTTCTTTAAGTTTTGCACTAGAATGAAAGTCATACAGGTTTGGAACGATATGAGGGTGAGTAAATGATGACAGATTTTTTAGTTAGTTTCTCCTCAACACTGTTGTCAACTGCCTAAATGATGATATAAAAATTAGGTTGTATTGCTGCCGTTTAAAAAATAATGCTTTAAAG
>NW_015720103.1:0-280 GCF_001515625.1 Sinocyclocheilus rhinocerous
CAGCCCGTGCAGCAACAGCTCGGACACTTTGTGATGATGCTGAGCAAAAGACTCTTCATCATCTTCATCATCATCCTCTGCTTCAGATTCTTCTGGAGAACCGAGGCAGAATTAAGCAGGGTATAAACACAGTTCACGCTGCTTTTGCTTTGCTTTGAATGCGGTTGTACAGGTAGAAGTGGACGTGAGATGTGTATATATATTTTTTACTGAGTAAATTATGTTATTAAAGCATCACGGAGACGTGCCAACTTTTCCCTCATCATCATCATCATCATCA
>NW_015720104.1:0-280 GCF_001515625.1 Sinocyclocheilus rhinocerous
CAGAGTGGAAGCAAATGTTCAGATTTTGATTAAAGATTACCAAAACAAAAAAACACAGAAATGACCAGGGGTCATTTAATTATCTGTAAACTGAATATATTGTTTGCCCATTGAAGAAAATAAAAAGTATGAATCATTAAAAAAAAAAAAAGACCAGGGGTAGACGAGGGTGTTAGTGTGACTTGTAGTGAATTGTAATAAGCACTTATTAACAAAAGAGAAATTTTAAGGGTTCCCTGAAGTTTTCCGTCAATAGAAATTAGATGATTAACTGTTCAAA
>NW_015720105.1:0-280 GCF_001515625.1 Sinocyclocheilus rhinocerous
CAGTTGTCTCCAGATTTCCCACCTCAAGTGCTCTGCTCTATGAACGAACAGGGTATAGAGATGCTCACTTCCGATTGGAATTTGCCCAAAATCTTTCATATCGTTTAAATGCATTAACCAGACACTGGCAATCAAGTTTTCAGTTTAAGTTATTCCAGTAAGAGTCCAAGTAAGTTTTGCTGTTTACTAAATTCAAGCATGTTTAGGGTTTTGTCTATTGCACATTCATTGAAATGAGCTTATGAGATAAAAGCATCTGTTAAAGGTGAAGTTTGTAATT
>NW_015720106.1:0-280 GCF_001515625.1 Sinocyclocheilus rhinocerous
CCAACAGTTGGGGGCGGTCCAGGAGTCTCAAGCAGAGCGCTGGAAAGGCCAGCGACAGTGGCATGTTGGTAGATATCCCCAATTCGTCGGAACGTGACCGACTGAAAGGGAACGTCTAACCCTCGTTCCCTGAAAGAGGGAACGGAGACGTACGTCCCGTAACCACAGTCGTTGTACCTCCGCTGTACGGCCGAGTCACTAGCTCGGCTCCTCAGTGGAAAAGCAAATATGCGAAGCACCGGCTGCTCATTAAATACTCGCGCTGCAGCGCAGAGCAGCT
>NW_015720107.1:0-280 GCF_001515625.1 Sinocyclocheilus rhinocerous
TTTTTTTTGTAAATGGAGCTGTTTATCCCAGAGTTGTTTTTACAGCAGTAGACTCAACTAGTCCACAGGGGCTCTGGATAGACCGGACTGTCAGTTCGTAAGCATCCAGTGCTGCCCATCTACGGAGCAGTGGGCCGCATAATTCAACCCGTGAGCTGTTCTATAGAGGGGATTCGAGAGGTACATGCAGAAAGCTATCTGTCCAAACTGTCAGTCTGGAGCGTTCCTTAGGCCGAATGACAACACAAGACTGAATAAAACCACACTGTGCTACAACAAG
>NW_015720108.1:0-280 GCF_001515625.1 Sinocyclocheilus rhinocerous
CCAATTAGCTTTGACACTGAGGTGCAGTCATTGCCGCTTGACTGGCTCGACTTGGGTCAGGGAAATGCCTCTCTTTGAAAGGTAAAACACAAAGCAATTGCAGATAACCGCTGATTCTGAGAAGATAACCTATATAAGCAGTCTCAAAACATTTACGCCGTCTCCTGGAAATAATATACAGTCACTTCCAAAATACATCCTTGGACTCACATTCTTTCTTATTATGAGATAATAATAAGAGTATTCCCACAAATTGTATCTCAGTTGTTTCTCCCAGATA
>NW_015720109.1:0-280 GCF_001515625.1 Sinocyclocheilus rhinocerous
AGGTCGTTCACTACTCTTAGAAGGGCAGTTTCTGTACTATGGAGAGGACGAAATCCGGACTGAAATGATTCATACTGATTATTTTTATCCAAGTGAGTCTGTAATTGTTTGGCGACCACCTTTTCTAGGACCTAAGATAAAAAAGGAAGGTTAGAAATTGGTCTGAAATTACTTCTAACTGTGTTGTCAAGGCCAGGTCTTTTAAGAACTGGGGTGATTATAGCGATTTTCAATCCAAGCGGTACATAACCAGTCGATAGGGAACAATTTATCATGTGGG
>NW_015720110.1:0-280 GCF_001515625.1 Sinocyclocheilus rhinocerous
CCCATGAAGCCCCAGGCTATCCCATCAAATGACGTGAAACAACAATGCTGGTAGGTCATGTGACAATGGTGACTGTAGTACGTCCAGATTACATTCATACTACACACATTCATACCATATAGAACAGACTCTTTTTGCGGTCGCAAAGTAATTACTTATTCAAAAAAGCACCTTCTCAAGAGGGTATGTGATTTCGGAGGGAGTCTTTGTATTTCTCCCTAATCAAACACACTTTATTCAGGTCATCAGATCATTAGTAGAGACTCCAAGACCTGAAATG
>NW_015720111.1:0-280 GCF_001515625.1 Sinocyclocheilus rhinocerous
CAGCGACTTAAGACTGCTTTTGTGGTCCAGGGTCACATATGTCATGGAAACAAAGTGATTATTATTTTAGACTACTGACAACATAACATGAACACTTGTCATATGAAACTAACACTCATTAAATACCGTAACATGCCACATGAATAGGTACTCAACAATCAAATAACTGATCATTTTAAGAAGAGCAAATGCATCCTGACATCACCAAAATTGCGATGTACTAAATGTGACTAAATCAACAACAACAGTGTAAATGAAACTGGCAAAAGGTCAAACAATC
>NW_015720112.1:0-280 GCF_001515625.1 Sinocyclocheilus rhinocerous
CCCTGAAACACATCTAATCGTTTACTTGTCTCTTTCTTAAGACAGAATGGTCGATTATATTGATTATGGTCAACAATCGATTGAGTGGTCGGGTTTTGAAAACATGTAGTTTGCACATCTCTACTATAAACTACCACTGGCCTGTTGTACAGTGTGAAAGATAATGCTGTCTTGAGTATCCCTATTGCTCAAGGTGCGGAGAGCTCAGGCTTGGGTGTTATATGCCAGGCAGGAGGCTCTTGTGGGAAGGGAACACCGGGCATGTTTCATAAGGAGAGGC
>NW_015720113.1:0-280 GCF_001515625.1 Sinocyclocheilus rhinocerous
CCAAAAAAAAAAAAAAAAAAAAAACACTAATCGCATAATTTAAAACTTTTAAAATAGTTTCATAAAAATATGAAATATCAAATATTTAATTACTAACATCATTAAATATATCATATATTAAAAATTGAAATGAAATATACAATAATAACAAGCTATTTTACACTCATAAATGTAACTCCATGACAGCTATAAACCGATGTTTGCAAGACTATGTCAGTTAAAGGCAGGGTATGTGGATTTTCAAAAACACTTTAGAAAACTGATTCGGGCCGAATAGCAA
>NW_015720114.1:0-280 GCF_001515625.1 Sinocyclocheilus rhinocerous
CCTTGTGGCTGCTGTGTCAGGATTTACCCAGGTATTCCATTCTGAGATCATATTATCTTTGTTTCAAATAATAACTGATTAAAGCCATTAGATGTTCAGACGACAATGACTCAATATGCCTGACATTTGTTCAACCCAAAACAACACAACAAACAGACACTTTCTCTGAGAAGACTTGTGAGTTGCTCAGTGATGCCAAACAAACTGTCAGAAGATGGATTGGACAAACCTTCCGAGGCAGACTTATAAACACAAGTTATCAAACGGCTGCCAACTTCAC